>NW_015635519.1:1041901-1042588 GCF_001515625.1 Sinocyclocheilus rhinocerous
AAATAGGAATACTCCACATGTCTTAATTCGATTAGTGTTTACTTCGATTATGACTTTAGCTGGATTAAGGTAATCAAAAATCTCTGTTTACATGGTAGATTATTAATCAGAGTATTGTCTTAATTGTATTAAAATCGGAGTATTGTTGTCCATGTAAACGTACTGAGTGTTGGCAATACATTTCCGCGCTGAATGATTCTGTGCGTGCGTGAAGTGTGCGTGATGTACGAGCTACTGTCTGTAGCCTATGTGTGTGCATTACAGTGCAGCAGCGCATTAGATTAGAAAGGTGATTAACTTACCTGTACAATAAGCTGTTTAAAACGTGCATTCTCCTGTTCAATTTCGAGCATCCAGTAATATAATCACACATGTCTTGTGGAGCGCTTTCAGAGTATGCATTTATTTGTCATTTGAACTGTTTGGAAACGGAGCGTAAATGTGGAAGTCCTTCAAAGATTTCTTATCCTGTTGCGCCCTCTATAGGACCAGCGACTAGTCAACGTTAAGCTTAAAGCGTCATGGCAGAGCATTGAAGTCGACTAATCGATTAGTCGGTGCAACCCCTACTCCAGGGTAAGGCTAAAAGCAGCCTAATCTATTAACTACACATTATATCTTTAGTCAAGTAGCATATGGATGTCATGTCATAAAATATTTTTAATATGACTGAATTTGTATTTAACA
>NW_015635519.1:1042965-1044684 GCF_001515625.1 Sinocyclocheilus rhinocerous
TTATCTGTACAATAAGCTGTTTAAAACGTGCATTCTCCTGTTCAATTTCGAGCATCCAGTAATATAATCACACATGTCTTGTGGAGCGCTATCAGAGTATGCATTTATTTGTCATTTTAACTGTTTGGAAACTGAGCGTAAATGTGGAAGTCCTTCAAAGATTTATTATCCTGTTGCGCCCTCTATAGGACCAGCGACTAGTCGACGTCAAGTTTAAAGCGTCATGGTAGAGCATTGAAGTCGACTAGTCGATTAGTCGGTGCAACCCCTAATTTTAATATTGTTTTTAAATGTATTCATCTTTGTTTGGATTGTGATTAAAATGCAGTGGTTACATCTCATTTCAAATAGCTACAAATTATTTATTTTTTTAAGGCTAGTATGGCCTATAATAGAGCAAATATGCATCTTGATCTTGTTCATGTACTCTTTTGTTGTTTCTTATATCTTGCTTAAACTAAGAAAAAGGTATTGGCAATCAGAATTGGCCTTGATGCAAATTATGATCGGTTTACAAGTATTGTCACTGGTAGTTCATGTTAACTAATGTGGTTAACTAATGTTAACAACTTGTACACTTATTCTGAAATAATAGACAATTAGTAGAGTAGATAGTCCTGCCCCCAGCTGATGGGCTGGGCTGATTCAATGCTGGGCTGCTATTCATGAAACAGCAGTTTTGCTCTTGTGATGTTGCTTAATTACATCTTGAATCAGAATTAAGCATTCAGCAATGCCACAGCATAATAAAATAAAGTTCTTTTGAGAATCGTACTGTTCAGAGAATGTTTGTGCAGTGCACATAACAGAGTTCTGCATGTTTCAGCAACTTCTTTTAATTTGGTTTCTTCTATGTGCATTTCCTTGTTGTATGTGTGTGTAGTTCTGAGGTTTGTAGGGCCAGGGGATGACCTCAAGTCCTGCAGATTTACTCAGATGATGGAGCAGAGACTGGAGAATGCTTTTGCTGAAGCAGAGGCCATATTGATGAACTCACACAGCGGTCTCACTGTACAGGTGGGAGGGCCTAAACTTTAAATTACCTTTATTTTACCTTTATTTATTAGGTTTTTGTTTTGTTCTGTTCTTTTTTGGGGGGGGGGAAATGCTGACAATTCCATTTTGTTGATTTTGGTAAAAGGTCAGTCTGAGCACTAGTAAAATATAACACATTTTCTGTTTCTCGCTCCTCTTTTCTCACAGATCTTGAGCACATCACAGTCTATGGGTTCTCCTGCTGTATCTCTGATATATGTGGTGCATAATGGCAGTGTCACTCTCAATGGCACAACTGCCAGTAACCTTCTCAGCCAACTGACTGCTGAGCTTGTCGGTTACTTCCTGTTTTACCCTCCACTGATCACAGCTGAGCGTAAGTTCTCCCTGGCATTCCTCAGTTATACAAATAGGATGTAACATATGCAATTGTTACACTTTTTTATTTCCTTTTATATTCCTTTTGGGAAAAGTGTTGGTAAAGGATGCAGAATTTACATATAATCAATAATAAAGATTAAAGTTATATAAATCAGTTGAGTATGATTCAGTATGGTCAATTTTTTGTTCATAATTTTGTAAATCTGAAAGAAAACACACACACACACACACACACACACACACACAGGTTTGTTTTTGTGAAAAGTGGGGACATCCCATAGGCGTAATGGTTTTTCTACTGTACAGACCGTATATTCTATTGCCCTACACCAACCCCACCCC
>NW_015635519.1:1044696-1045821 GCF_001515625.1 Sinocyclocheilus rhinocerous
ATATTCTATTGTCCTACACCAACCCTACACCTAAACCTACACCTCACAGGAAACTTTGTGCATTTTTAGATTTTCAAAAAACTTAATTCTGTGTGATTTATTAGCTTGTTTACCCGTGGGGACCTCAATTTAGGTCCTCACCGTGACACGAGTCCCCATGAGTCTGTATGTATTCAGGTTTAAGTCCCCACCAGAATAGAAAAACAGGTACACACACACACAGCATTAATGCTAAATATGTTTTTTCAGACATGATCATCTGGACATGTTAGAGGCATAAAAAGATAGATGATTCTCTACCAGAGAGAGGTTTCTTTTTGGTTTGTAGTGTTCACAGGAGGTGGAAACAGGTTCATGCATACATGGGCCAGGGCACAGCAATCACATCAAAGCCAATTACAGGGAATAATAATTAACGGTAGGGAATAACGGATACACTTATGTGTGTGTCTGTGTGGAAAGAACATGGTTCCACATGCAACTGTAATGTGATGGTGAGAATATCACACACCTCACTGTCACAGTTTTGCTCATACTGACTGTGAGGTCATTTGCTTTCTCCTCACAGTCCATTCTTATCTGCTTTGTCTCTGCTTTGTTGAAGTTTCTGTATTTATATTTAATTATTTAGCAGATGCTTTTCATCCAAAGTGAGGACAATAGTAGCAATCAAACCAACAAAAGAATAATAATATGTGACCCTGGCTGTGAAAACCCAGCTAAAGTCTTTTTTTTTGTTGTGATTTACTGTTTTCTACATAAAACCATCTTTCATAAGGTAAAGAACATTCTGTGAAAATGTAACCTTGATATCTTTAATGTCGACTGAGTAAAGCCATGTCAAAGATTGAAATCATAGTGAAATTAATGGTCGAAATCAAACTTTGATGCTTGTTATCTCATAACTAGATTTTGAGACTTTAGCCTGGATTTCACAGAGAGGGTCACATATGTAAGTGCTGTGACAAGTCCCGTTTAGACTAACACATAGCCCAACACAGTTTTTATTTATTTATTTATTTTTAAATAATAAATAAAAAATAATGAAAAGTAGATCAAATAGAAATAGAACAGAGAGAGCTATAGTGTTAGAGGGTAAAGGATATATATATATATATATATATA
>NW_015635519.1:1045847-1046247 GCF_001515625.1 Sinocyclocheilus rhinocerous
TTTTTGTGATTTACTGTTTTCTACATAAAACCATCTTTCATAAGGTAAAGAACATTCTGTGAAAATGTAACCTTGATATCTTTAATGTCGACTGAGTAAAGCCATGTCAAAGATTGAAATCATAGTGAAATTAATGGTCGAAATCAAACTTTGATGCTTGTTATCTCATAACTAGATTTTGAGACTTTAGCCTGGATTTCACAGAGAGGGTCACATATGTAAGTGCTGTGACAAGTCCCGTTTAGACTAACACATAGCCCAACACAGTTTTTATTTATTTATTTATTTTTAAATAATAAATAAAAAATAATGAAAAGTAGATCAAATAGAAATAGAACAGAGAGAGCTATAGTGTTAGAGGGTAAAGGATATATATATATATATATATATATATATTTTT
>NW_015635519.1:1046837-1053503 GCF_001515625.1 Sinocyclocheilus rhinocerous
ACCGCAGAATGGAAGCTGCAGCTCGCCGAGGTTTCAGCAGCCTGGATGGCAACCCCCGCTGATACGCCGTCACACCAACGCCAGCTGTTTCTCTAGAACACTCGCGGAGATTCGTCCTGTAGAAGGCTCGGCTCCGAAGCGAAAAGCTGATGTGCGTTTGCACGCGCTCTCCTTTTATACCCGCGCTGCGGGGCGGGGTGCGCGTGACGAAACACGCACGCCAACTGTCATTGGCTTGTTTAGTTAAACACTCGAAGGTGATTGGGCTCTCGGGCGAGATCCCAATTCGTCAGTCACGACTGACGTAACGTCGAACGTGACTGACTGAAAGGGAACAACTGAATACATTGTAATGCATCTCAGTATCAAGAAACGTGTAAAAATTGTACCTTTAGGGGTACAACCGCTTGTCCCTAGGGACAACTTAAGAGGTGTATATTAGTACCTTAGAGTAGTAATATGAGCCTTTGAAGAGGTAAATATATGTCTTTTTGAGGGTACTGCCCTAGTGACAAGTTATCAGTTTTGCTGTGAATTTTGTTCTTCTGAGAGTACACATCCTACATTGTCTTAACTCTGAATGTGTCCGTATGTATGTGCTACATTTGTTGAAGGATGTACTTTCAGACTTTTAAAAAAGTGCATTCTTGAAAGTATGCATGTGTGTAATAATTTAATTCTGGACATACAGTACATCCAGCCCAACAACAGCAATCACATCGCTCATGCACATTTCAAGTACTGCTTTTCACATACTAAATTGTAGGAAAGTGGGCATATTCAGATTTTATGAGTGAGTCATTGAGTCACAGTACCCAACAGATTCATTTGACAACGCTTATTCATACAGGACACTGAAACACTACTACTATGTGTTGCTCTGAGACATGCAACAGTTGATCCTAATTAGGCTTTTTTGGTACTATTTTTGTTGACAGAGCAACAACAACAACAACAAAAAAGACAAAGTAACTGGTAATATTATGTCTAAAATTGTATAAGTTGCTAAATCTTAACTTCTTATTTATTGAACTGATGCATAAAAGCAATATGAGGCTTACAATTGTGCTGTTGTTTAGAATATCAGCACAGTGATTACCTGCTGCTGAATAACTGCCTAAAATGCTTAAAATGAACTAAACTAGAAATGTTGTATTTTGTTCAAAATTTTGTATGGTACATGTTTAAATTAACAGATGTTAATACATTTAAAAATTTAAAAATAGTTTTTTGGTAATTTCGTCATTCGTTTTGTTTTTTAATAGTTTTGGTCATAGTTTCAGCAAAATAGATTAAAATGAATAATAATGACATGACAAAACATTAACAATTATTTTATAAATATAAAATTATATGATTATATATATATATATATATATATATATATGATGAAATACTGTTCAAAACACTGCTGTTCCTCAGATTAGACCTTAGTGGAGTAAAGTAATTCAACAGTTGTTGAAATTTTACAGTCTGCTTAGCAATTCTGCCTTGAAGGCAGGATGTCAGCCAGAGCCTTTAATCACACTGCCAGTATGCATTTGAGTAAAGGTTTCATTTGGGTAATGCGGCTAGACTCTCTGTACTGTCTGCTGGAGAGTAGATGTGCTCAGCTAAGCCTCTGGACCCAGGATCAAAGCAATGTCTTTGGAAACAAGCTTTCTTATCTATTCTCCCTCTCTACAACAGTTTCTCTTGCTTTCTTTCTCTTCCCTCTCACTATCTTTCCTCTGCAGCTCTGGAATACCACAACCTTAACACATCTGTAGCAACCAGGCCATTTTGGATAATCACAGGTAATCGTCTCACTAATGTTGTTCATTACTAGCCATATGAGTGAAAGAGCTTGATTTAGAGGGAAAATTTGTTTCTTTTCTGTTTGCTCTGTTGACATTTCTGACACCCGCCCACCTCTTTTGTTATGGATGACTGATATTTCCACAGTTCCTCCATTATGAAAGATGATTTTCACTCCCATCCCTGTTTTATGGAGTGATGTGGTTTAAAATCAGAATTGGTTTTGTGGTTTTTACTTCATGTCTGTTTACTTTAATATCATCTATAGTATATGCTTATACTTCACAAATAAAGAATTCTCAAATAAACAATAATTGAAGATGTTTTGTTTTGTTGTGATATATTACACACATTTTTGTCATGCATGACAAATACTTAAGCAATTTACTCCAGTGGATTTGTATAATAACATGCTGCTGTTCTATGCCAAGATTAGATCATTTAACTTTCTTTCTGTTCTTTATAAACACATCAAACACATCAATCTTCTGAACCGCCTCAGTATAATTGAACCAATTATACTGTCTAATTATTTATAGTTAATCAAGATTTGAGTAATGCTGTCTTTAGTAATGCTAGTACTCAGGAACTCTTTGAGGTTTCTCTGGACTTACTCTGATATTGACAGAGTAGGTGAAGTTCAACACCATTAAGAAGCAACTAGTGTGCACAACACTGTGGTCAGGTTCAGCAGCAACTCTGGTCCTCGTGGTCTACTGTCCTGCAGAGTTTAAAGGGTTAGTTCACCCAAAATGGAAATTATGTAATTAATTACTCACCCTCATGTTGTTCCAAACCCGTAAGACCTTCGTTCATCTTCGGAACACAAATTGAAGGGTTAGTTCACCCAAAAATGAAAATTAGCCCATGAATTACTCACCCTCAAGGCATCCTAGGCGTATATGACTTTCTTCTTTCAGACGAATCCAGTCGGAGTTATATTAAAAATTGTCTTTGATCTTCCAAGCTGTTTAATGGCAGTCAGCAGGTGTTGCAGTGCATCAGTCCAAAAGAAGTGAAATAAAGCGCATTCATCCATAATTTAAAAAATGCCTCACACGGCTCGGGGGGGAGTGAACAAAGGCCTCCTGTAGTGAATCGATGCGTTTTTGTAAGAAAAATAACCATATTTAAAACGTAATAATTTAATCTAGCTTGCGCTCACTGTTGTACATGGAAGCATCTCTGGGCGGATGACGTAGGACGTCGGCGTTGTGCATGCACCGCTTAGAAGTGACGAACGCGGAAGCACAGGGGAGAGATCAAAACAAAACAACGGTCAGGCATGCGCAACACCGGCATCTTACGTCATCCTCCCAGAGCTGCTTCCATGTACAACTGTTGGCCCAAGCTAGATTAAAGTGATTATTACGTTTATCGTATATACGATATACGATATCGTAATATGGATATTTTTCTTACAAAAACGCATCGATTCGCTACAGGAGGCCTTTGTTCATTCCCCGGATGCGCTTTATTTCACTTCTTTTGGTGAACACCCGCTGAGTGCCATTAAACAGCTTGGAAGATCAAAGTCAATTTTTAATATAACTCCAACTGGATTCATCTGAAAGAAGGAAGTCATATACACCTAGGATGGCTGGAGGGTGAGTAAATAATAGGGTTAATTTTAATTTTGGGTGAACTATCCTTTTAAGATATTTTAGATGGAATTGTCTCGGTTACGTATGTAACCCTGGTTCCCTGAAGGAGGGAACGGTGACGTTACGTCAGTGACTGACGAATTGGGATCTCACTAGAGATACCAATCACCTTCGAGTGTTAACAAAACAAACCAATAAGTGTTGGCGTGCGATCTTTGTGTCGCGCATCCCGCCCCACAGCGCGGGTATATAAGGAGAGTGCTTGAAGTCGCACATTCAGTTTTTCGCTGAGGAGCCGAGACAGTGTGCCTCGGCCATACAGCGGTGGTACAGCAACCTGTGAAGGGCTCGGTTCAGAACGTGCAGGTCCAGGATTGGTCGTAACCCACCGCCTTTCTTGGGTACAATGAAGTAGGGGCTGTAAAACCCCGACTTCATATCGGCTGGCTCTATCGCGTCCTTCGCCAGCAGGACTGCGATTTCCGCTCGCAAGATGGGAGCATCCTTGTTCGGCACAGAGGTGAACCGAATGCCCCTGGAGGCCCGAATGAGATGCTAGACCCCGCCCTGTCCGAGGACTCAGTCACCTCATCGCAGAACACCAGAGGGTGCGATGTGCTGGAGGAGTGAGGGGCCCGTGGAGACGCACTCGATGGGGAAGCCCTCATTGTAATCCTCAAATCGCCCTGGCCACACGCCGAAGTAGTCTGCTGCTGGGAGGAACTAGAACGGGGCATGGGGAGGGGAACTCCTCCTCGTTTAATGAAGAGGAGCCTCGATCGCAACATCGCGATGGTCATGTCCCCACAATGAGAACATCAGTCATCCACGAGCGCTGCCTCAGCGTGCTCAATGCCCAGGCATGAGATGCAGCGATCGTGACCATCAGATGGAGCCAGGAAGCGATCACACCCAGAAACACATGAGTGGAAGGCCATCTTTAAAAAGACGCCACGTCACTCGTGGTGCTCTTTTAGATTTGCTCTTTTAGGAAATAAAGTGTTGAAGCGCCCAGGAGAGGTCGCAGCGCGACTGCAGTTTGAAGAGCTGCAGCACGCCGTCCACACCAACAGTAGCACTGGACCAGCAACCCCCGCTGACACGCCGTAACACCAACACTGTCGGATGCTGTCTTGTAGACACTTGCTCGTTAACCAGACCAACTGAAATGCTCGGCTCCGAAGTGAAAAGCTGAATGTACGACTGCAGGCACTCTCCTTATATACCCGCGCTGCGGGGCGGTGTGCGCGACGCAAAGATCGCACGCCAACACTTATTGGCTTGTTTTGTTAACACTCTAAGGTAATTGGTCTCTCTAGCGAGGATCCCAATTTGTCAGTCACTGACGTAACGTCGAACGTGACTAACTGAAAGGGAACCTATGCTGCATGTTTAATTCAGTCCAGCTTTCACCTCAGCAATACATTTTGTTTAGAAATGTCTTGACATTGACTTATACTGAGTCGAGAAGGAGTTGTGTGATGGTCACGTGTCCCTCCCTCCAGCTCCTATTGGCTCAGTGGAAGTGTCAATCAGCTGCTCCTCCAGTGGGGCGATGAGGGTTTTCTGCTCCTCTGAGGGCGATCAGATCCTCTACAGCTGGACTCTGAATGGAGGTCCACTGATGGATGGAAACGCCAGCATTGATCTGGATGAGGGAACTGATGGAAACATCAGCTGCAGTGTGAAGAACCACGTCAGTCACAGACAGAAGACTGTTAGTGTCCAACCCTGTCCTGGTGAGCTTTTAATACATGAATGTCCACATATTTATAAAAACCACAGCGACAGCAACAAGAGTAATGAAGATGAGCGAATCTCACAAAACCTGTCAAGAACATGTCCAAGTCACATTTCACCACAAAATCCTCTTATGCCAGAGTGCAATATTTCTGATGCGTATTTTGACGGACTGTGATGGTTTTATCTCCTCTAGGACTTTAGTTGATTCTTTAAAAAAAAATTCACCCTAAAAGCAAAAGAAATTATATTTTGCATGAAGAAAATGAGGGCTATTTTACAACCATTCATTTTATTTGCATTTTGAAAATTATAAACATTTCTACTCCCTAAAGTTTCTTTATTGTAATGTTCTAGAATTTACTTTTTTGTAATTGTTATTATTTACAGTGATACTTCATATTTTTCCCCTTTTTACATTTTCATCATATGTGCAAAATGGTTTAATTCCCCTAAAAACATTCAATGAAACATGATTGCAAAATATTACTAATTACAGTTAGTACAGTTAGTCAGATTTTGAACTGAAATGTGACCTGGGCGTGTCCTAGACAGGTTTCATGAGATTCAAACAAATTGATTCTCGTAATTGGCCACTTAATTCTTCAAAATAATTAATAATCTATGCAGCAGTTTATATTGAGAGAGAAAACAGGTGATTCTGCAACAATGTTTTATTACAGGACCAACTACCGCATCTGTGACCTCAACAGTAGAAAAGGATTCATTAGCTGGTATGAATCTCACCCATGTAGTATTACCTTTATCAATGTGTGCGTGTTGAGCAACAGCGAATGCAAATTACAAATAAACCTAATAATGATGACTTTGAGAGATCTGCAGGCTCTTCTGTAGTTAAATGTTTTATGAACTAATGTACTATGCTACTAATTGCATGGAGTTGTTATTCCTGTTGCTGTTGCAGTTGGTATGAATGAACTTTTCAAAGTAGTTTTAGAGTTTGATTTAAATGACCTCGTGTTTCTTTCTTCTATAGTCTTACATGTCTCTCTGATTGCTTTGGGCTGTGTTGCGCTGATCCTGTTTCTGCTGTTCATCACCGTATATCACATTTACAAGAAAAAACAGGTCAAGTCGACACCAGGTCAGTTCATTTCAAATCTGTAGTCCATATACTAACTGATAAAGGTTCAAATGTAGTACTTTTTGATGCAAGCAGCAATTACAGAGCCAGAAACATTGGTTAATACTTAGGCCTTCAAATCTTGAGAAGATTTGTGGGTTATTTGTTAAATGTTATGACAGTTTTAAAGACAGCTGCACCAAAGGCCAAAAGCATAAACATTAAGCATGTGATGAAGATGATCTGAGCTAATTTTGGTGGAAATTTGACTAATTTTCTGGGATTGACCAATGCAAATTGGTGTAAAATGGCAGAAAGTTTTTTGAAACAATACTGTTCTTCAAAACTCATGAATATAAATAAAAAATCTTTAAGCCAGATAATTCAATAATGATTTTTGACCATTACTTTTTTTGGCCAAGTACTCATGATCACAGTATG
>NW_015635519.1:1054629-1065711 GCF_001515625.1 Sinocyclocheilus rhinocerous
CATATCGGCTGGAGGGACCGGCTCTATCGCGTCCTTCGCCAGCAGGACTGCGATTTCCGCTCGCAAGATGGGAGCATCCTTGTTCGGCACAGAGGTGAACCGAAGCGATTTCGGCTCGCAAGATGGGAGCATCCTTGTGCGGCACAGAGGTGAACCGAATGCCCCTGGAGGCCCGAATGAGATGCTAGACCCCGCCCTGTCCGAGGACTCAGTCACCTCATCGCAGAACACCAGAGGGTGCGATGTGCTGGAGGAGTGAGGGGCCCGTGGAGACGCACTCGATGGGGAAGCCCTCATTGTAATCCTCAAATCGCCCTGGCCACACGCCGAAGTAGTCTGCTGCTGGGAGGAACTAGAACGGGGCATGGGGAGGGGAACTCCTCCTCGTTTGATGAAGAGGAGCCTCGACCGCAACATCGCGATGGTCATGTCCCCGCAATGAGAACATGATTCATCCATGAGCGCTGCCTCAGCGTACTCAAAGCCCAGGCACGAGATGCAGCGATCGTGACCATCAGATGGAGTCAGGTAGCGACCACATCCAGAAACACACGAGTGGAAGGCCATCTTTAAAAAGACGCCGCGTAACTCGTGGAGCTCTTTTAGATTTGCTCTTTTAGAAAGAAGGAAGTGTTGAAGCGCCCAGGAGAGGTCGCAGAGCGACCGCAGTTTGACAAGCTGCAGCACACCGTCCAACACCAAAGGCAGCAGCACTGGACCAGCAACCTCCGCTGACGCGCCGTAACACCAACACTGTGAAATGCTGTCTTTCAGACACTCTTGCTCGGTTGAAGACACAAGCTGAAAGGCTCGGCTCCGAAGCGAAAAAGCTGATTGTGCGACTGCACACGCTCTCCTTATATACCCGCGCTACGGGGCTGGGTGCGTGACGCAAAGATCGCACGCCAACACTTTTTGGCTTGTTTTGTTAACACTCGAAGGTGATTGGTCTCTCTAGCGAGATCCCAATTAGTCAGTCACTGATGTAACTTGAACGTGACTGACTGAAAGGGAACTGAAAGCTCTCTGACCCTCCATAGACCGCAAGGATATTACCACGATCAACGCACAGAAACATAGCAAGGACATCGGTAAAATAGTCCATGTGACATCAGGGGTTCAACCATAATTTTACGAAGCTATACGAGAATACTTTTTGTGCGCAAAGAAAACAATAATAACATAATTTATTCAGCAATTCCTCTCCCCGAGTTACCGTCTTCCGCCATTTTGCAGAGTACCCCAGAACGTAATTAGTGTTGTTTTTACGTTCATTATGCGCATGCTTTTGCTGATTGTAATCAGCGTTGTTTATGTTCAGTAGACAGCGCGCACGCATGCTGAACGTAAAAAACGCTCATTGTTTTCTTTGTGTGTAACCTTTCATTTAATATCGCTCAACTTTCATTTACAGTTTTTTTCAACTGCTTGCACACATTTTCAAAACTTTGCCTCTTTTTTTTCAAAACTTTACACACAAATCCAAGTATTGCACACACAAAATGCAAAATGCCTCACATCTCTTGCAAAATGAAGCACTGCATTTAAAATATCACAAACACATCTCAAACACATTTGCAAACACCTTTGCCATAATATTAATTCCTGTTAGATTTTTGTGTGTTACATAGAGAATTGTGTGTGTTTTGCAAAAAGTGTTTTATGAAATTGAAAACTGAGTCAAAGGCCGAGAATTAGTGTATGGTTTTGCAGATTTGGTGTGTGTGGTTCTGGTGTTTGAGTGTCAGCTTTCAGAAATTGTGTGACAAGTAAAGATTTTGTGTGTAAACAGTTGAAAAAAACTGTAACATCTCTCCACGTCTCTGCAGTGATTCAGGATGTGGAAAACTCCTCTCTAGAAGGACAGTACCACAGTTTTGCTAGTCTGATGGAGGAGCGGTTGGCAGAGCTCTTCATGGTAGCTCACCAGCAAGGCGTCCGCTTCAAGCGGGCAACAACAGTGGGCAGTTACACTGTCCAGGTATGACCTAATAGAATTGAAAGTGCTAATTTAGCAAAGTAATTACGAACAAATAATTCTGTAAAATAGAATTAATTTTAGAAAACACATTCACATGCTATAAGAAATGACTCAGCCTAATTGTACCCAACTTTAGTAATTTCTTACTTTATTAATTAGGTTATGTGAATCTGTTTTCCAGAATTAATGCAACATTTGTATTGTATTGTATTGTATGCAACTTTGTAACAGTAGGTGGAGTGGGTGGGGTGTAACATGGACAGAATTTCTCCTTGAATTTCTGCACAAATCCAATTATAAACCAGCAACAATTGCTTTAAATTTTCACACAGAAACTTATACTCTACAACTACTTCTGTTGCCTCAGAAGGGGTTCATGCATGATAGTGATTTCACCCCTGTTGCTCATTTCTAATTAATTAATCTTACAGTGTCACCACACCCCCCAGTCTCCCTCCTGTAGGTTATTTGATGGAAAATATTCAACTTTTAAGGTTTACCAAATGAAAATGTGCCTACAGGAAGTGATCAAGCTGTGTTTCATTGTATTCAGATGGTTAGTATCAGGCGTGTACATGGGCCAAAAAACCCAGCTGAGATGACCTACTACGTCCAGCAAAATGGGACCCCACTGCTTGGCACATCTGCAGCCAAGCTTCTGAACACAGTGGACTCGCAGACCATGGCGCTCACGCTGGGATACTTTGTCCAACTGCAGGCTGAAGGTCAAAATTACTTTATCTTCTCTACTTACTAGAATTATATACATTTTTGACCCACTTCGTATTGTGTCTTAAACTACTATGTACTTAATTAAAATTAATCATCTAATACCATGCACAATTGTGTACATACCTGTATTTTTTACGTTGTACTTATATTTAGAAATATTGAAAAAAAATCTGAATTTATATCTGTAATAATTTATGTAGTTACATCACTAAATTACACTGTCTACAGTACCCCTACATCTTAACCAACCCTTAAGCCTAACCAAACCACCAAACCTGTCGATAACCTTAACTGTACACCACTTCAATAGCACTTCAACAAGTGATTTGCAATTCAAAATGAACACAATAGGTAGCAGTTATTTATTTATTTATTTTGCATACTGTAAGTAAAATAAAAGTACATGTAGTTAAAGACAACTACAGGTGCATCTCAATAAATTAGAATGTCGTGGAAAAGTTCATTTATTTCAGTAATTCAACTCAAATTGTGAAACTCGTGTATTAAATAAATTCAATGCACACAGACTGAAGTAGTTTAAGTCTTTGGTTCTTTTAATTGTGATGATTTTGGCTCACATATAAAGTGGGACCAAAATTTTACTTACAGGAATGTTACTGTATGCAGAATTACTTAATTTACAAAAGATTCACTTACAAAAATATAGATATGTAACTAAGGATACTTTTTTCTCCAACTGAGACATGCAAAAATGTTATCAAATTATTTGTTGTGGTGATCAGCATTATGATAGATATCGTATACTGTTGGCAAAGCTTTATTTAAATCAAAACCAGAACATTTCATGTGCCTCCATTACACTATTATTGGTTTATGACTCTGTTCACATACTACATCTTTGGTTTCACTTTGTTTTGATGTTTGCTTTAACACATTGTGTTGACTATAAGTAATGTTGCACCTACATATTAGTAGAGTGGTAGGGTTAAGGTTAGATTAAGTTTTAAGATTAAGGCTTAATAGTCAGTAGAATGTCTGTTGGGAGACCATCACAATAAAGAGTTAGATATTAAGCAGACAGTCTACTAACACTCTAATGAGAGTTAGTTGACATGTAGGTGCAGGGGCACCGTAAATGGGGGGAAGGTTAGGATGATTGTAAGGGCCCGACGATGGAGCGCGATTGATTTCTACCAAGGGGAACGCGATCGCGATTTGTACCGAGGGGAACCCCCGGGATGCGATTTACCGAGGGGAACGCGATCTGTACGGCGGGAGAAAACTGATTAAATGTAAAATTGCTTAAAACCGATAAATGATTATAAATATTCTTGCTTTTATTAAACATCAATTACATTGTTAATGTTAAAAAAATAAAATAAAATAATGATTGTGATATTTATTTAACCTGGATTATAAAAAGTCACTTACAAAATTATTGGGTAACATTTTATTTTGATGGACCCTTTTGAGCATTTTTTTGACTTTAAGTAAATTTGCACCTACATGTCAACTAACTCTCATTAGAGTAGACTGTCTGCTTAATATCTGCTAACTCTTTATTGTGATGGTGTGATGGTGAAACCAATTATTGTTGTAGAAACAAAATATTTTTGTCAAAATATTTAAGCAACACAATTTGCATGATAGTTTAATATGTAAAAGATTAACAGTGTTTCCCACCATGCAGCCGTAGTGAAGAATCCACCCAACAACCTGTGGATCATCGCTGCAGTGCTAGCACCCATCGGTGTGGTGACCCTCATCATCATCATCATCACCACGGTGCTGTGTCATAAAAACAAGAGCGATTTCAAAAGCGATCCCATTGGAAACTTCAACCCTCGAGTCAAGGTACGGCAGTGACTGGATAAACATCCTGCTTGACCATTTCCCATAAGGCACCGCTTTGCTCTTTAACTCTCTCATTATAACTCATGCTATTTTGTACACTCAGCATATTTTACAGTGGCTTCATCAACGGTTTTTCTCAAACTCTTACATGCTTTGCTTGCTTTGCCTCTGGGAATACATCCCGAGAGAGTGTATGAGAGAGAGATAGAAATGATTGATGATCTTCATGCTGTTTTCTCTCATTTAGACTGCTTACTGGAGAGACGTGGGTTATTACCCTCAGGTAGTTATTCAGCTCTTCAATCATCTCACCTGCTGCTCTGGACTCCTGATGTGCACACAGTGTTAAGGATGATGTGTAGAGTAGACAGGTCTCAGGGACAAAGTACTAATGATAGTGCACAATTAAAGGGTTAGTTCACCCAAAACAGTCAAATTATTTCGTCATTGACTCACCTGTGTGTCATTCCAAACATGTATGTCTATATTTATTTTGTGGAACATAAAAGGAGATGTTCAGTGAAGTGTGCTGGCTGCTTTTTCCATACAATGAAAGAGAATGGAGACAGGAATGTAGAGTTTCAAAACGAACACTTCATGCTTTCATTGTATGGCAAAGAGCAGCCTTGACATTCTACAAAACATTTAGAAATTCGTACAGATTCTGAATGACATGATATGATATGATATTTACTGAATTGAACAAAATTTTGTGTGAACTATTCCTATGAACATTATGTCAATAGTATTTTTTTTCTAGATTAGGACCTGATTGTATATGTGTGTGTGTGTGCATGTATTTGTGTGTGTTCCTTTGCGTGCTTGTATGCCTAAACAAGCTGAATATTTTAGGAATAAGTTCAGAAATCCTCTGATGATTTAGTTGGACGTAGGCTAGCGGGACTGTGGAAGGGACAGAAACCTCTTTGTTATAAAAATGCATTTAATACATCAATTGTGTAAAACCATAAAACATCTATCCTCCTCTCTAAAAGAAATGCAGACAGCAGCACTTATTTAAAAATGTCAAATATGTCTTATTTATTAGGTATAATGATCTGACCTGCTTTTTCCCCATATACACCCTCTGGCCTCGTTTATCATTTGCTATGACTGACAAACTACTGCCTAAATTTGGCTTGACCATTATAGAATGCCTCCTTGCCTTCAGTTATACAGTAACTGAGGATTTGCTATTTGCAAAACATGTGCAGTGTATTATAATTATTATTAGAATATATTTGCAGGGCTGCACAGCCGTGCTGCTCCGGGTGTGTGTTCACGGTGTGTGTGTGTGTTCACTGCCGTGTGTGTGCACTTAGGATGGGTTAAACGCAGAGCACTACTTCCTAGTATGGGTAACCATACTTGGCCACATGTCACGTCACTTTCTTCACATTAGTTTTCCGGACAGCAGTGCCAGGCCAGTAGTTTCAGGATGGCTTACAGTTATGGGTTAAGATCAAAGCCAGTGACAGCAGTGTCACTTTTTGAACCAATACCTTGTCTGAAATTTTTTTTTTTTTTAAATGTTTAAATAAACATATCTTTATTGATTTGATATTCTAAAATGAACTTAACTGAGATATTACTTGCTTTGTCTATGGCCATCCACCTGTTTTGTTCTGTTTTTTTTTGTTTTTTTTTCAGTGGATTATCCAAATGGTCTATTTCCAATGAATTTATGTTTCTGTTATTATAAATTATTTGACAAATATATGTTTTTAATCATCTCCAACTAGTTGTAAAATTAAGAGATGGAATTGCTTAGAATTTGTGACATTTAAGTGTATTAAAATATATAGACCTTTATATTTTTTCTGTATTTAGATTCTCAGCACATAACTTTAGCAAGGGTAAAATAGTTCTGAGAGCAAAATAAAATTCAATGACATTAACAGAAAACATCTAGTTAAGTGGCAAACAAGTAAACATTTACTACACATGTAACTTCCCCTGTAAACTATCAACCCCAGAGTGCTGTCCTGGCATTGCTGTCCAGAAACTGCTGAGACTCAATACAACTTTGGCTGGATAATGTTAGAAGAGAAAACAGACAAAATGTCTGAGATACATTTTGCAGGATTGCTTTGCAACAGAACATAGTAGCATTGTTGCCATATTGTAAAATAACTAGTCTAGAAATGCTGCTGTATATTAGGTGATATTTCTATATGGCATGACCCCAAAAATGAAAAATCAGAGTCTAAATTAAGGATTAAGAGTGTTAATTTATTCCTGTCAGTCATATTTTAAGGATTTAAATAGCTCATTATCTCATTCATGTGACAGCATCCTTAATTTCTAATTTGTATATTTAAATAAATTCATTAATATCCACTAAATTCCCCCCAGACTACTTAATTAATCAGAATTTGAGTAAAGTCTCATCTTCAAGGCCCTCCATTGCTAAATCTGTTTACCTTCATTAGATCTAAGGATTATATTAACATTTGAACTCTTGAACTTTCCTTGGTCTAATCCAATGTAGTCAGATTGTTCCAGTTATATAAATGAGTTCTTTATTTGAATGAAATTGAATACTTTTGATGGTATCACATAAACCCCATTTTTAGCGATGCATTTTAGCGATGCATTTATTGAACCATTAAAGGGGTCATATGATGCTGCTAAAAAGAACATTATTTTGTTTATTTGGTGTAATGAAATGTGTTTATTCGGTTTAAAGTAAAAAAAACACATTATTTTCCACATACTGTACATTATTGTTTCTCCTCTATGCCCCGCCTTTTTGAAACGCGTCGATTTTTACAAAACTTTAGTCTTTGCAACTTTACAGATCTTCTTTATGCACCAAGAGCTTGTAACACTCCAAAGAGAAAGGAAAAATTGAAATCGCATCATATGACCCCTTTAATATTCACAGGATGCTAACAAATTGTATTTTAATAGAGCAGTCATGTTTTTGACAACACATACTGTATACTTTTTTTAAATATATGCCTGAAATATATAGTCAAAACATTTGTCCAAAGGAATGCACAACCAGATAATTGTTTTGGTAGTAAAACAAAACAAAACCCATTTATTTAAATTTTTTGACCAGTTAATTTAGATGTTACCATTTTACAGTGTGGTGCATATAAAAATAACCTTCGTGTCTGTAATCAAATATGTGAATGTTTGCTCATTGCTTAGCATGTTCAGGGGTTTGACTATGCCAAGCAGCACCTGGGTCAGCAGGGTGGTGATGAGGAGACCCTCCCGGTTATCCAGGAGACTATGGTTCTGCCCCACCCCATTCGAGATGCCCCTCTGTCCCTAGATAAACCTGCACGCCAAGATGGATCCACTTCCAAGAAAAGCCTGAACAGTGAGATAAGGAAAAGGTATGTGTGAAGAAACCTGACACTTATGGCATGCTGTAAATACTCAGTATTCATGTCACAGCCCTAACAGTAATGCTGTCATTTGCTGTTATTTGGCACAGGCCCACAAAACTACTTGTCATGGAAGACATAAGCTAGAGTAGATGCTATACAGTGTTCAAGACAGGGTGAGATTACATTTACATTTAGTCGTTTTGCAGACGCTTTGGGGAATACAAGCGATTCTTCGTAAAGAGGCAAACAGACACAGGAAGTGCTTGTAATACCAAGTTTCAGGCATTTGTTCAATTAATTACAATGGAGATAATGGATATAGTGACAGAGACTTGTTTGGTAATTGCTTTTAAAATAAAATCAGTGCTCAGGATGTCAGTATGATCTTAACACTGTTAATGAGATCACTGGCCTCTTAAAAATGTGTCTGATAGTTAAGGTGACTGACTATTAATGAATTTCATATGGTTGGATGAGCATACTGTAGCTTTCAGTTAGTTTCATTAGAAGTGTGATATAAATGGATCTTGCTTGAGGCAAATTATTCTCAGAGCAGAAACTTTGACTTAAGTGGATATGTTCTTGATTTAAAGCATTTATCTCTGAAAAAGTTGAGATATAATTTCTGGAGAAATGCATTTTTCATTTTCATGTTCAGCTGAATGATATGTAAATCACAAACTACACTATTGATCAAAAGTTTGGATAATATTTGGATATTATATAATACGATTTTTTTTTTAAAGAAGTCGCTTATGCTCACCAAGGGTGCATAGAACTGTTTAAAAGAACAGTTTTCGATTTGATTATATTCTAAATGTAACTTATTCATTTGATGCAAATGTGAATTTTCAGCAGCCATTACTCTAATTTTCAGTGTCACTTGATCCTTCAGAAATAATTCTAATATGCAAATTTGGTGTTTAGGAAATATGTGTTCCCTATCGATACTTCACTCGTACTACGTCTGTTTAAGACGCTTGGGGAAAACTCCTTTTTCTCCGATGACCGATGCCTTTCAATAACGCAGTGTAACTGCACGACCATTGGTTCGTGCAGTGAATAAAAAAGGAACCAATGGCTCGGCAGCAGAGCTGCACGAGCCTATGTCGGTAAAGCCCGCCAAAGCCCGCCAGAATGGGCGGGGTCCTCTGGCTATATAAGGGGCACATCGCCATAGGATCCTCAGATTATTCTCCTTCAGCGACGACTACTAGATCTTCGCTCTACGAGACTACGAAGCCTTTGCCGTGATCAAGCCTCACAGCGGATCGAGAGACCCCTTCCTGCTCGGCCATTCTCTCCACTTCATGCCGCCACGCGCTGCAGCAGTGACGGTCTCCAGTTCCCTGCCGCTATCCGGCGATATAAAATAACAAATTTCAAAGAGCAAATTTTCGGCGTTGTTTCAAATGCCGCGCTGTTACTGTCGTTCGTGCAGGGCCCCCCTGCACGCCGTTGACGGTCACAGTGAGTATGTTTCATGCTTGGGCGCCGCCCACGCTGAAGCAGCACTCATTGAGACGGAATGTTCTCATTATGAGGATATGAGTCTCGCCTCTCTGCGCTCGCGGAAAGCTTTCTTTTCAGAGAGCGACTCCACCCCTCGCGCCCTCCCGCTTTCTTCCTCCCAGGAGCCTGTGAGGAAAAAGCAGCGGGGCAGAGGAACTCAGTGCTCGGTGACGAGTGAGCCCACGCCGGCTGAGCCCCCATGTGCCTCACTCTCTCGGCTCATAGAGGTTTCTCCAGTCCACTTCTCCCTCCCAGACCAGCGTCCCTCTGCGGCTGCGAGCGATCTGGTCTCATTTGGAGGAAGCGAGTGTGACGCCATGGACGACAGCATGTCGTTGAAGGCTTCAGATGTGGAGGAGCTGTCGGGCTCGTACGTCGACCCCGCCCCCTTGCCATCTGCACAACCCAGCACAGCCAGCACGGGCATGGATGCCGAGCTTTTCCGCGTCCTGTCTAAAGCGGTGGAGGAGCTGGGTTTGGAGTGGTCTCTGCTGGAGGAGCCACCTGCAGCCGCCTGGATGAGTGGTTCTTGCCGGGGCGCAGTCAGGCCCCCCTACAACGAGCTTCACCATTCTTTCCGGAGGTCCACGACAAGATCACCAGGTCTTGGCATGCCCCCTACTCGGCCCGCCTTCTTGCCTCATCTTCGTCCGCCCTCACATCAGTCGACGGCGCCAAAGAAAAAGGTTAAAACAGACTGCCTCCCCTGGATGAGTCAGTGGCCGCGCATCTCTGCCCGCCCACGGCCATCGGCTGGAAGGCAAAGGCGGCCCACCCGTCCAAGCCGTGTAGGGCGCCTTCGGCTCTCGCCCGACGAGCCTACTCGTCTGCTGGACAAGCAGCCTCAGCGCTTCATTCTATGGCGGTCTTACAAGTCTTCCAGGCCAAGCTCCTCCATTGCATGGACGAGTCCGGCCCAGACCCCCCGGCTTTTAAGGAGCTGCGCAGTGCGACCCCGACCTGGCTCTAAGCGCCACCAAGATGACAGCGCAGGCGATTGGCAGAACCATGACCAGCCTAGTGGTGCTGGAGTGCCATCTATGGCTAAACCTGACGGAGATCAAGGATGCGGATAAGGTCCCCTTCCTCGACTCCCCGGTTTCCCCTACTGGCCTGTTTGGACCTGCAGTTGAAGGCTTCGCTGAACGCTTTACCGCTGCACAGAAGTCCGCATTCTGAATTACCTCAACGACTGGCTCATTCTGGCCAGAGCTACTATCTCACAGATCCCTCCTCCTCAGCCACTTAGAATGCCTGGGACTCAGGGTCAATTTTGCCAAGAGTCTCATGGCCTTGGTGTCTCCAGTACTACAGTTGGGCCTGCTCCGCATGCGGCCCCTTCGGTATTGGCTGAAACCGCGAGTTCCATCCTGCGCCTGGCGTCTGGGACGCCTTCGCGTCAAGGTAGACCGGGCCTGTACCGGGCAAGCTGAACCAAGGAGTATACATGCTGTCTCGGAGCAACGTCCCCTCAGAGGAGTGTACGCTCCACCCTCAAATGGTTCCGAAAATCTGGGAGATCTTCGGCAGGGCAGATGTCGACCTCTTTGCCTCAGAAGACAACTCTCATTGCCCAACTTACTTTTCAAAGGATAGGGACGCGTTGGCCCACGACTGGCCCCACCTCCTCCTTTACGCTTTTCCCCCGATTGCCCTGATCCCACAGGTAATCAGGCGAATCAAGGAGCGGAAACACAA
>NW_015635519.1:1065722-1069407 GCF_001515625.1 Sinocyclocheilus rhinocerous
AATTGATTTGTTAAATCAAATGAAAAATGGTGTGTCTGATTGGTCCAGACGCTACATTACTTTTCGAAGGACAGGGATGCGTTGGCCCACGACTGGCCCAACCTCCTCCTTTACGCTTTTCCCCCGATTGCTCTGATCCCACAGGTGATCAGCGAGTCAGGGAACAGAGACGCAAGGTGCTGTTGGTGGCCCCGCTCTGGAGGATCCAGCACTGGTTTGTAGAGCTGTGCCGGCTGCTCTCGGCAGCCCCGTGGCCCATTCCCCTGAGACGGGACCCCCTCTCATGTGAACGGAGCGATATGGCACCCCCAGCCAGAGCTGTGGGCTCTGCACCTTTGGCCTTTCAATGGGAGCTTGCGAACCTTCCCGAGAACGTGCTAAACACAATCTCTCAGGCTAGAGCACTGTCTACAAGACGCCTCTACGCCCTTAAATGGTCTGTCTTCTCCGCCTGGTGTACAGCCCGCGGCGCAGACCCAATCTCATGCGACATATCTCTGATATTGTCCTTCTTGCAAGAGCTGTTGGATAAGGGCCATTCCCCTTCCACGCTCAAGGTCTATGTAGCAGCCATAGCAGCTTCTCACGCTCCTATAGCTGGTAGGGATGGGCGTATCGATCCGAAGTATCGATATATCGATACTGACTGGAGTATCGAAAGTATCGATACTCAAACCAAAAATATCGATACTAAGGTGCGTTTTATTTACCAGTGGTTTTGTTTATTTAACAACAATAATAATAATAATAATAATGCATACAATATGCATTGAATTGGACGAATAACCTTTGTTAGCGAGTAATTGTGTAGGATAGAACTATTTTCCTGCCCATCTGAACACATGCAAATGTTGCAAGACAGAACCAATAAATCACAGAGAGCATTCACTCACTGCTGACAGTGCATTCAAACAGGGCTGCGTTTCCCAAAAGTATCATAAAAAAGCATTAAAGGTCTAGAAGGCTCAACCCGCCTCGCCCCATCACTGTCCCTACATGGGATCTGCCCACGGTGTTGAGGGCTCTGAAGAGCGCGTCCCTTGACGCTTAAGACTGCTCTGCTTCTAGCATTAGCATCGGTAAAGCATATGGGAGATCTGCAGGCGCTATCAGTGAGCCCCACTTGCCTCGAATTCGGAACCAATGACTCTAAGGTCGTCCTGAAACCAAGGCATGGCTATGTACCTAAAGTGCTCTCTACTCCATTTAAAGCACAGGTACTTATATAGCCGAGGACCCCGCCTATTCTGGCAGGCTTTGGCGGGCTTTACCTCCATATGCAGCTCCGCTGCCGAGCCATTGGTTCATTTTTTTTATTCATTGCACGAACCAATGGCCGTGCAGTTACACTGCGTTATTGAAAGGCTTCAGTCATCGGAGAAAAAGGAGTTTTCCCCAAGCGTCTTAAACAGACACAGTACTCGTTCCGTATCTCAGGGAACCGAGGTTACGTTGGTAACCGAGTACGTTATTATTATCAACTAATTAAGTTTTTGCTTATTAATATATTTGTGGGAACCATTATACATTTATACTACCATTCAAAAGTTTGTGGTAATATTATATTTTCACAATATGATGTTTTTACAGTATTTTGATCAAATAATTTCAGTTTTGGTTTGTATAAGAGACTTGGCAAATGGTAGCAACACTTAGCCAAGTGCTAAAGCATGCTATTAATGCAGTGAAAAAGGAAGTTACTGTAACTCAGGCATGCAGTGTTCAATCTGCCCCAAATTTAACAAGTTTTATCTTAGTTCTGTCTTTAGTCCTTTAGTTTTTATCTTTAGTCCTGTCCTGAACACATCTACATGCCCGTATTCGGTTATAGTCATAGTGCCACCTGCTGGCAACAGGAAGTGACATGTTTAACACTGTTGTGGACTCCTAGCAACATATTAAAAAGCGTCAGCAAGTGTTACATAGGCTGGCAACATGCTAGAAACATGAAAAACATGCTAGTAGCACTTAGCTAAGGGTTAAAGCATGCTATTAATGCTGTGAAACAGGAAGTTGATGTAACTCAGGCATGCAGTATCCAATCTGCCTGAAACTTAACATGTTTGATGATAGTCCTGGCCCTATCATCAAACACATCTACATGCAAAGATTCAGTTATAGTCATAGCGCCACCTACTGTCAATAGGAAGTGACATGTTTGCCATCGTGTGCTAAACATGTTAGAAACATGCTCAAAGATGCTAGCAACACTTGGCTAAGTGCTAAAGCATGCTATTAACTCCATCAAACATGAAGTTGTTGTAACTCATGCATACAATGTCCAATCTGCCTCAAACTTCACACGTTTTATAAAAGTCCTGGCCTGAACACATCTAAAGACCAATATTCAGTTATAATTATAGCGCCACCTACTGGCAACAGGAAATGACTTTGTTTACACTAACTTAAACATGCAATGCCCGATCTGCACCGAACATCACATGTTTGGTAAGAATACTGGCCTGAATACATCTACACTTCAATGTTTATTTATGATCATAGCGCCACCTGTTGGCAACAGGATATGTCATGCTTTACACTAACTCAAACATACCATGTTCAATCTGCACCAGACTTCACATGTTTGATAAAGGTCCTGGACTGAAGACATCTACATGCCAACATTGAGTTATAATTATAGCGCCACCAGCTGGCAGCAGGAAGTTTGGCACATAAATGACTTTCACATATTCCTCCTATATTTACCACTTTAAATGCATATTGCCCACCATTTGCTGTTTTCCGAAAGCCACCGGATGGCGGTGAGCCCGGGTGCTGGGTGTATATATATATATATATATATATATATATATATATATTTACATATAGTGTATAATAAATAACAAAGAGGGAATCTGAGAGCAATAATAGCATACAATATATTCAAAAATGCATTTATCTTTTTTTTCTATCTCTATAGCATTTCCATAATATGTTTTGTACAATATGTAATTGTATGTGCTTTATTATAGTACTAAAATATCAAAACTAAATGTATTAGATATTAAGAATGTCTGAATGAACTTGTAAAATCTTCACAATCAAGACCAATCAATACTCTAGTTTGAGCACCACAGTGCTTTGGTAAAAGTATATGTATCTGTTTGACTGTGTGTCCTTGCATTTATATGTACTGTATGTGTAAGAGATGAGGATGCAGACAAAGAAAATGACATAACCATCCTCTCATTTCACACATGCACCGACTCACCGCTGCTCCTTGTTGCTATGGTTACTTGGAGTAGGTTGCCGAGTGAGGATGGTTCCGTCATCAGCAGCGAATCAGTGAAAGAGGTCTCAGGAAAGGGCTCGAGTGTGCAAAAAGCCACAGCACAGCAGAAACTCACGAAGGAAGAGACGAGGAAGAGTAATGGTGAGAAATGCCTCCACAGTTTCAGCACTTTCGCACTTGTGCTGTCAGGCCACAAGACATCCATGAAATGAAAGCTCTTTTTCCAAAATGTCCTATTCTCATAAAGAACATACAATCACTCTTTTCCAAAAGCCTAATGAGCTGCCTCCATAAACATTTGAAGGGAGTTGTGCTCTTGACAAATTAAGGTAGGATTCTAAAATGTAGGAATAATTGTGCTAACTCTCCAAAAATACTCAAAATTAATTCATGAATTAATTTTATTAATTGTATTTATTTATTCATTTATGGGATTGTGTGGGGGGGGGGGGG
>NW_015635519.1:1069715-1078744 GCF_001515625.1 Sinocyclocheilus rhinocerous
CAATGTCCATTGTAGAGCGTGCAGTCCCACAATGCATTGCACCAAGCTCTTTGGAAATAATAAATCCTTGATGGTGGGCAAAGTGAACAAATGTTGATTTAAAAATATACACTTTTCCAATGTAAATCTGGTGAAAAATGGAAATGCAGTACGCCCTAATTTAGATTAATAGGGACAAAAATCAGTTTGCCCCACTTGTTTTTACATTACCTTACATAAACCTTATGGAACAATCCATCCACATCAACAACGTGTGTATATCAGTCTGCATCAGTTCAGCAACAAATAAATCACATTGTGAACACATCTGTTCATCTTTAACAGGTGCAGGGGGATGTGTGGAGCAGTGTACCTAATTAGTTGGAGTATAAATCTTTTAGTTTAAACATGCTCATGTGTATAGCCTGTAAGTCTTTCTGTTGTGTTTATTTTAAAAATAGACATGGCTTTCTTTTCTTCTCCTGATTTTCTCCTCAACTCTCAGCATTCTAAATAAACATTCAAACACATTAAATGTAACATTAAAGTAATTTTAAGATAACGTGTGTGTACTTGGAGCCTGCCAATCAACATTAGAGCACCACCCTCAGGCTAAATTACGCAAACACACTAGGCATTCCCAAAAGCTATATGTGCAGTTTACGAGTGGTTAATCATAATTATGTATTAATTATATAGCTTAAGCGGACCCACTTTATATGAAGTGTCTTAAACTACTATGCACTGACATTTAAATAAATAATTTGATAAAATTAACTTATTGTGTGCGTACATGTTTTTACATTGGGCACACATTATAAAATAGCTGCATGTAATTACATCTGCAGTTAGTTTTTAACTAAGGCCCTTTTTACCAGATGACCATTCTCAGAAGGAAAATAGTGACCGAGTTCATGAATATGAATGAAACCCTCTCTCTGACATAATCCGGTCTGTCACTGTGGCTACCAGCATCGCTGAGGAGCAACAGGGTCATACGCACATTTTTGCAGACACATGCATCCCAAAAGGCATACTGACAGACGGAAATAAAGGCACACCCATTGAAACCTAACTTAAATATTTTATTACCTTGTGCTTGGCAGAGCTCATACTGGTCTGGATAACACAGACTTGCCAATATACAACCCTCAACACCACACACACATGTAAATAAGCACGTCCCTCACAATAACAACATAAGGTGCCATATGTTCAAGTCTGTCTCGGGTTACTTGACTGTAACCCTGTTCCCTGAAAAAGCGGGAACGAGATGTTGCGTTTCAATAACGCTAATGAGAACATTCTTTGTTCGACTGGTTGTGAAGCATGTGTGTCAAACACGCCAAGAATTGGCTTAAATAACCTTGGCAGGTGACGTCATTTGATTACGTGCACCTGAGGGTTATAAATAGACGTGAAACAGACACATCTTCAGGTTACACCTTTGTCTGAAGAGATGTCCAGGCATGCCTACAGTGCGGCATTGAGGCGCAGCATCTCGTTCCCACTTTTTCAGGGAACAGGGTTACAGTCAAGTAACCTGAGACATTACCTATCAAAAGCTACTCTCGATGCTGCATTTCAATAACGCTAATTGGAATGAGAATACCAACGCCGCCGCACTGGAAGTGTCTGGACCCCCCAAGGTTGTGTAGTCTGTGTGTACAAACATTGAAGAGGTCTCAGACATGACTCTGGGATGTTGACTCAAGGACATGGAAGCCCGGAGTAGCATGGACATCCAAACTATCGAAGCTGACAAATGTGTGCAGAGAGGACCAGCCTGCCGCACCTCACGCTTGCTGCAAGGGGACAACTCTAGCTAGAGCCTTAGTATAGGATGCAACCCACCTGGTTGAATGGGCCCTAACTCCTAGAGGTGAAGCTTGACCGTGTGCCTCGTAGGCTAGGGCAATAGCATCTCTCACCCAATGGCATAGCATATGAAAAGCTGCTCAGACTTATGCCACTGGCTAGTGCGGTGGATGTAAATCTGAAGAGCATGTCCTGGACACAATAAGTGAAGTCCTTCCTGCTCCAGTGTCATGAACGGCGGAGGGCAAAAGGCTTTAACAACGATCGGATGCACGGTCAAGAATGGAACTTTGAAAGATAATAGGGTGAGGATGCAAAATAGCTTTGACCAGCCCAGGGGCAAAGTCTAAGCAGGATGACGAGACTGACAGAGCCTGCAAATCCCCAATTCTCCTCAGAGAAGTAATAGCCATGAGAAAAAAAAATATCTTCAGAGTCAGTAACCTGACAGGCGCCAACTCTAGTGGTTCAAAAAGGAGTCCCAACAGATCATTTGAGCACTAAGGCTAAGTCCCACGAAGGGACTGTCTCTCTGGTGGGCGGCCTCAACCGCTGAGCTCCACGAATGAAGCGGGCGACTAGAAGGTGCTTTCCCACAGAAACCCCATCAAACTCCATCAATCTATATCTATGTGGTAGGCCAAACTGGCGGCCACATAGACTCTGAAAGTACCAGGACATGTACTCGAGGACAGTTTTTCTTGCAGGAACTCCAGCACTGAAACAACCTGGCAGTGAACTGGGTCTGCATGGCCACAGATGAAACGGGCGACTAGAGGGTGATTTCCCACAGAAACCCTGTCAATTAGAGTGTGGCAGGCCGAACCGGCGGCCACATAGACTCTGAAAGTAGCAGGACATGTGTCTGAGGACAATTTTTCTTGCAGGAACTCCAGCATTGAAACAACCCGGCAGTGAACTGGGTCTGCGTGGTGTGTCATACACCAACTTTCGAAAAAGCACCATCTGAGGGCATAACTTCTTCTAGTGGAGGGAGACCTAGCACTCAGAATAGTCTATACTACATTGGCTGGAAGCCCAGCATCTCTCGTTGGTCCTCCTCAGGGGCCAGAGATGAAGGTTCCAGAGCTTAGGCCGGGGATGAAAAAACTGTCCCTTGTGCCTGAGATACAAGATCTCTCCCAACCGGAATCGCCCACGGCGAGCCGTCAAGGAGGGATATTAGATCTGAGAACCATACTCTGGTCAGCCATCGGGGCGCTATCAGTAAGAAGCGAGACCCATGTTGACGGATCTAGGCCAGGACTCCCGGGAGCAGAGCGATCGGAGGAAATGTGTAAAGACGCAGTCTGGGCCACATATGGGCCATAGCATCCAGATCTATGGGAGCTGGAGAATGTCAGAGAGAAGTAGAGGGGACATTGTACTGTTTCCTGTGAAGCAAAGGGGTCCACCTCCACTTTGAAAATTTGTCTGACTTCCTTGGGGTGGAGTTTCTATTCCCTGTGTTTCCCAGCTTCTCTGGACAGAGAATCTGCTCCCACATTCATATGGCCCAGAATGTAAATTTCCATGATGTTCCGTGTCCAAAGAAGGAACCTGCTGCGCTAGCCTGATCAGGCGGCGCAAATGTAGTCTGCCCTGGCGGCTTATGTAAGTGACTACCACAGCCTTGCCCTCCCGCACCCCTGCTGGAGGATGTATTTCATGGCCCGAAATACAGCCATCATTCCAAGGCAATTGATGTGCCAGTCGAGAAGATGACCTCTCCAGATCCCTTGGGCTGGACGGTCATTTAATACCGCTCCCCAGCTCATAAGGGAAGCGTCTGTCGTTAGCATCTCGTGACGACAACACGTGACTAGAGTGGGACCCAAAGTCAGAAACCGGGGTCTGAACCACATAGAGTGTGTATGAAGCCCTTAGCACATAACCCTTATATACCTCTGGGGATTGGCCCTTAGATGAAATCCCCTGGCTCTGAGCCACAACCGCAATGGTCTCATGTGCAGGATGCCCAAAGGTTTCCCATAGATGCAGTCACCATAAGACCCAGAACTTTCCGAAAGTAATGTACATTAACTTTCTGGCCTAGCCTGAAATCCTTCAGGGTGTTTAGAATGGATTTGACATATGTAGGATACAGCTGTGCCCGCATTGCGATCGAATCCCGTACAACCCCTAAATGCATTGTCCCCTGGGCAAAAAAGAAAACGCTTTCCTTGGCATTGAGTCTCAACCCTAGAGACTTTAGATGAGCAAGGACAACATGTGACAACATGTGTCCCAATGTTGAAGCGCAAGCTCTTTTGACTGGGCTAAATCAGCTAATCGCTGATGCAAATGCTGCATCCATTTATTTTGTTTATGTGCGGGGTGACAAGGCTTGGCCGGGTGGAAGCACACAATACTGGTAAGCTTTGCCCACGAAAGTGAACCCCAGGAACTCCCTGCATTGTGGCAAAATTTCTAGATGAAAGTATGCATAAATTCTCACCAACCAATCCCCTGATTAGATCTGAAAGAACAATCATTGATTGCCAGCATTTAGAAAGCGGTTCAGTCCACGAGGATCTAAAATTGGACGCAACCCCCCGGCATTTCTGGGAACCAGAAAATATTGGCTGTAGCAGCCTGACTCTCTGTCTGGGGAGGGAAGATGTTCTACGACCTCCTTGTCCAGCAGAATTTGCAGTTCCTGTGTCATCAAATATGCTTGTTTCGGTTTCACGGTAGTGGAGACCACGCTGTTGAAACACGGAGGACAATACACAAACCGTATCCTGTAGCCCTTTCTACAGTCCTTACGACCCAAGAAGAGATTATTTGGCAGTAGCTTCCACACTGCCAACTTCTCTGAAAGGGACACTAATTGTGACACTTCGTTTTTCTGGGGGGAATGTTAAATGTTTGGTGTCCTGAAACATGGCAGGCACAACCGAACATGTAACATTTCACTGGAGACTGCTGCTCCCCGAAACACCGGTGGTGGCTGAGGTTGTACAGCGATCCCCTAAGGGTGCCAGGAAGAAGCCCCTACTCTTCTGTTGGAATTTTCCGTGGCCCTCTCCGAGGGGACACACCCTTTGTCCTGGACACAGCCTCAGGACCTCTCTTTGGTCGTTATAACCGTTCTTAGGTCCGGCTTCATCTCTGGCTGTTAAGTGCTAAGAGCTTCTCCCCAGTCTTTACGAGGGGCGCACGACTCGCCACACTCTCTCTTTGAGCCTCTTGCCTCAGAGGACCTGGACCGGATCGGGACTGAATGGCTGACAGCCCTGACACTTGAGCACAGTGAGGGAGAAACTGGTTGGAAGCCTCCTCCCAGCGCTCAGATCTTTAAGAAGATCAGCCTGATATGCCTGCAGAACCCCCATGGTTTGCAGGGCAGCAACAGTCTGACCCACTGCATGAAACGCTTTCCCTCCAAGTGTAGATGTTGTTCCACATGGCTTGGTAGGGAGCGTTGGCCCTTTTTTTTTTTTTAAGAGCAATGATGCTCCTCTACGGGAGAGATAGCCCGCTAGCGTCTCTTTCGCCTAGGGCATCATAATGTATCCCCGTGCTTTTGAATCCAAGATAGTCGAAGAATTAGTCGACATAGAGGGCACAAAGACATGGGATGAACATGGCTTACTCAATGAACACGATATCTCATCATGGAGATCACCAAAGAAGACCCCTCTAGGGGAGAGATAACCCGCTAGCATCTCTTTCGCCTAGGGCATCATAATGTATCCCTGTGCTTTTGAACCCACGATAGTCAAAGAAATAGTCAACAGCTGCCGTGTTCTCTGCCCGATCCGAAGAAGTGCCTGGGCACGCTTCGGAGGCGGGTGTGAGAACCTTACGATCTGGCGAGAACACGAGAGAGAGGGGAACACCCGCTTCTTAATCATCAGCCAGATCAAAGCGCGATCTTAATGAGCGCGCAGCGGCTCGTTCCATGTGAGAGAAAACGAGCCTAATGCAAAGCACGTGGATAGGAAGTGAACCGCGGTGCTCACATCTGCCGCCCTGGAACGTGAGAGCAACATGCTTTTTTCCCAAACACTCCAAACAATACTCATGCGAGTTCTCTTCAGAGATCGGCCATGAAGAGCGAGGCACGCATCTCTTACAGATTCACTCGACAAGAATAGAAAGTTGTTTAAACTTTCACTTTCAACGTGCTTTCTTTTGAATGATACTGCTTTCAGCAGCATGACACACACACACACACACACACACACACACACACAGACAATGCGGTCTCTGAAGACAAAGAAACCTGAAGATGTGTCTGTTTCACGTCTATTTATAACCCTCAGGTGCACGTAATCAAATGACGTCACCTGCCGAGGTTATTTAAGCCAATTCTTGGCGTTTTTGACGGTTGATGGTTCATCATTTGCTGACCCTAAAAAAAAAACAATGTACATATTTTTAATTTTTGGGTGACATTAACCTAAATTATTGTTGAGGTAAATGTACTCGGTTACTAACGTAACCTCAGTTCCCTGAGATATGGAGTGAGTACTGCATTTTGTCTTAAGACGCTATTGGAAAAAGCCTTTTTTTCTCCTGAACTGAAGCCTTTTTTCAATCACGCAGTGAAACTGCACGGCCATTGGTTCATGCAGTGTATCTGTTTATGAGTATAGCCTTGGGTGACAAGGTTAGGCCATACGGAAGAACCCGATACTGGTAAGCTTTGGCCCCGAAAGTGAACCCCAGGAACTCCCTGTGTTGTGGCAAAATTTCTAGATGAAAGCATCCGTCAATTTTTGCCAACCAATCCCCTGATTAAATCTGAAATAACAATAATTGATTGTCAGCATTAGAAAGCAGTTAAGTCCGCAAAGATCTAAAATTGGACACAACCCTCCGTCATTTCTGGGATCCAGAAAATATTGGCTATAGCAGCCCGACTCTCTGTCTGGGAAGGGAAGATGTTCTATGACCTCCTTGTCCAGCAGAATTTGCAATTCCTGTGTCAACAAATATGCTTGTTCCGGTTTCACGGTAGTGGAGACCACGCCTTTGAACCGTGGAGGACGATACACAAACCGTATCCTGTAGCCCTTTCTACAGTTCTTACGACCCAAGAAGATATTATTTGGCAGTAGCTTCCACACTGCCAATTTCTCTGAAAGGGACACTAATTGTGACACTTGGTTTTGCTGGGGGAATGTTAAATGTTTGGTGTCCTGAAACACGGCAGGCACAACCGAACATGTAACATTTCACTAGAGACCGCTGCTCCCCGAAACACTGGTGGTGGCAGAGGTTGTACAGCATTACCCTAAGGATGCCAGGAAGGAGCCCCTACTCTTCCGTTGGAATTTTCCTTGGCCCTCACCGAGGAGACACACCCTTTGTCCTGGGCACAGCCTCAGGACCTCTCTTTGGTCGTAATGACAGTTCTTAGGTCCGGCTTCATCTCTGGCTGTTGAGTGCTACAAGCTGCTCCCCAGGCTATATGAGGAGGCGCATGACTCGCCACACTCTCTCTCATTGAGCCTCTTTCCTCATAGGAGCTGGACTGAGTTGGGACTGGGTAGCCGACAGCCCCGACACTTGAGCACAGTTGGGGAGAAACTTGTTGAAAGCCTCCTCCCGACACTCAGATCTTCAAGAAGATCCGCCCGATATGCATGCAGAACCGTCATAATGTGCAGGGCAGCACCAGTCTGACTCACTGCGTGAAACACTTTTCCCCCAAGAGTAGATGTTGCTCTACATGGCTTGGTAGGGAGCGTTGGCGCTTTTTTTTAAGAGCGTTGATGCTCCTCTAGGGAGAGATAGCCCGCTAGTGTCTCTTCTGCCTAGGGCATCATAATGTATCCCCGTGCTTTTGAATCCATGATAGTCGAAGAAATAGTCGACACAGAGGGCACAAAGGCATGGTATGAACATGGCTTACTCAATGAACCAGATATCTCATCATGGAGATCACCAAAGAAGGGGAGAGACCATCGCTGTGGCCCCTCCCTCTGACCACCTGACAGAAACCTGTCATCTAGTTTGGAACGTTTGATTTTTTTTTTTACCGACAGCTTTAATCTGGTCACTGCACAAGTCACCACCTCGAGTAACTCATATGCTTATAATGCTTATAATATAAGGAGCGCTCGAAGGATGCAGTCTCAATATCCACCTCAACAGAAGCAAGAGCTGCAGAGTCCTCTGCCCGATCCGAAGAACTGCCCAGGCACGCTTTGGAGGTGGGCACGAGTGGTGAGAACATGAGAGAGAGGGGAACACCCGTTTCTTAAGCCCAGCCAGATCAAAGCACGATCTTAATGTGCGCGCAGTGGCTCTTTCCTCGTGAGAGAAAATGAGCCTAATGCGAAGCACACGGATAGGAAGTGAACCGCAGTGCTCACATCTGCCACCCTCGAACGCGAGAGCAGCGTGCTTTCTCCCAAAACACAAAACAATACTCATGCGAGTTCTCTTCAGAGATCGGCCATGAAGAGCGAGGCACGCATCTCTTACAGATTCACTCGACAAGAATAGAAAGTTGTTTAAACTTTCACTTTCAACGTGCTTTCTTTTGAATGATACTGCTTTCAGCAGCATGACACACACACACACACACACACACACACACACACAGACAATGCGGTCTCTGAAGACAAAGAAACCTGAAGATGTGTCTGTTTCACGTCTATTTATAACTCTCAGGCGCACGTAATCAAATGACGTCACCTGCCGAGGTTATTTAAGCCAATTCTTGGCGTTTTTGACGGTTGATGGTTCATCATTTGCTGACCCTAAAAAAAAAACAATGTACATATTTTTAATTTTTGGGTGACATTAACCTAAATTATTGTTGAGGTAAATGTACTCGGTTACTAACGTAACCTCAGTTCCCTGAGATATGGAGTGAGTACTGCATTTTGTCTTAAGACGCTATTGGAAAAAGCCTTTTTTTCTCCTGAACTGAAGCCTTTTTTCAATCACGCAGTGAAACTGCACGGCCATTGGTTCATGCAGTGTATTAAAAAGGAACCAATGGCTCGGCAGTGGAGCTGCACGTGCCTATGGCGACGAAGCCCGCCAAAGCCTGCCAAAGCCCGCCAGAATGGGCGGGGCATCTGGCTATATAAGCAGGCGATCGCCACAGGATTCTCAGGTTACTTAGACTGAAGCGACGACTGAGTCGTGCAGCTACATAGCACGGCTAGCAACGCAGTACTCGTTCCATATCTCAGGGAACCGAGGTTACGATAGTAACCGAGTACGTTCCCTTTCGATACTACACTCGTACTGCATCTTGCTAGACG
>NW_015635519.1:1078829-1079539 GCF_001515625.1 Sinocyclocheilus rhinocerous
AGTTGAACGGGGTGTCAAGAGGTCTAAGAGAGGCTGCTTGAGGGGCGGTCCGGCCGTAGCGAGATCTGGCCCCGTCCTCTTTCTGTAGATCAGGATGACGCCTGAGGCGCCGGGTCCAATACAATCTTGGGTCGGGGTCCCTGGCGCTTTGGAAGGGGGTATCGTTTGGCCGAGCGAGAGCGGCGAGAGCGTTGCTGCACCTTAGCGGGCTGAACGGCGGGTGCGGCAGATGCTGGCTTCGCGGGCTGCTGAGGCTGCTGAGACTTAGGGCGAGCAGAGGCAGAAGCAGAGCTGGAGCTCTTAGGCAGGAAATGTCGCATAGCCTGGGACGATTTATGTGCCTCCGTGAAGCGCTCGGCGAATCCTTCGACCGCCAGTCCGAAGAGACCCTTGGGAGAGACTAGAGCGTCAAGGAAGGGGACCTTATCCGCGTCCTTGATTTCCGTAAGGTTCAGCCATAAGTGGCACTCGAGCACCACTAGGCTGGCCATAGACCTGCCAATCGCCTGAGCCGTGGCCTTGGTCTTCTTTGAACACAGCGCAGTTCTTTTGTCCATGCATCAGAGGAGTTTAGCCTAAAAGACCTGGAGGACCATCATGGAGTGAATCGCTGAGGTGGCTTGTCCAGCCAAAGAGTAAGCTCGTCCAGCGAGGGCTGAAGTCATCCTACACGGCTTGGACGGGTGGGCCACCTTTGCCTTCCATCCGAT
>NW_015635519.1:1082320-1083209 GCF_001515625.1 Sinocyclocheilus rhinocerous
GACTGAAGCGACGACTGAGTCGTGCAGCTACATAGCACGGCTAGCAACGCAGTACTCGTTCCATATCTCAGGGAACCGAGGTTACGATAGTAACCGAGTACGTTCCCTTTCGATACTACACTCGTACTGCATCTTGTCTTAAGATGCTATGGGAACATAGTACAATCACGCCGTGCTAATGTAGTGAAACGACTAAAAGTATCAAACTTCCATAAGCAACCAATGCCCATAGAGAAGTTAACAACAACCCAAGGCTAAGACGGGCTGAACTTTCTGAGGTCGGTGTGACCTGCCTGGTTAATCTTTCAAGAGTACTCATGTAACTTCGGTCCAGCCGTAGCGCGATCTGGCCCCGTCCTCTTCCTGTTTCGCAGATCAGGATGGCGCCTGAGGCACCGGGTCCAACACAATCTTGGGTCGGGGTCCCTGGGACTTAGGAAGAGGGTAGCATTTGGCCGAGCGAGAGCGTCCCCGCGTTTGCTGCACCTTAGCGGGCTGAACGGCGGGTGCGGCAGATGCTGGCTTCGCGGGCTGCTGAGTCAGCGCAGACTTAGGGCGAGCAGAGGCAGAAGCAGAGCTGGAGCTCTTAGGCAGGAAATGTCGCATAGCCTGGGACGATTTATGTGCCTCCGTGAAGCGCTCGGCGAATCCTTCGACCGCCAGTCCGAAGAGACCCTTGGGAGAGACTGGAGCATCGAAGAAGGGGACTTTATCCGCATCCTTGATCTCTGTTAACGTCAGCCACAAATGGCGCTCGAGCATCCTCAGCTCCCTGAGGATTGCGGGGTCCAGGCCAGATTCGTCAGAGGAAGCGAGGATCTTGGCTTGGAAGACCTGGAGGACTGCCATTGAATGAAGTGCCGAAGCCGCCTGTCCAGCTGAAGTGTAG
>NW_015635520.1:0-244 GCF_001515625.1 Sinocyclocheilus rhinocerous
AACTACTTCTTGTTCTAATACCAGAGCCTACTCGGGACCCACTAGAGTGGGGGTTCCCGTTAAATCGAGGCGGACGAGAACCGAACTGGATTCTGTAGCCTCTTTCTACAGTACGCAGGACCCATTGAGACACATTTGGCAGTAGCTTCCACGCTGCTAAATAATCTACTAAGGGAATCAGTCTCTCGAGACTGATCTCTGGTGTGCCCAGAACGGCTAGTTCGGTGCCCTGAAGCGTCTGCAC
>NW_015635520.1:541-842 GCF_001515625.1 Sinocyclocheilus rhinocerous
AGCTGAAGTCTCCTATTGAAAACGACGGCCCTCAGACCCACGTCGTCTGCTAGGAAGACTAGACCACAGCCTGCTCGGGGCAGGACCCAATGAAGCACACTTGGCAGGGGCTCCCACACCGCCAGGTGACCTCCTAAGGGAACCAGTCTCGCGAGACTGGCTTGTGGTGCGCCTAGAGCAGCTAGCTCAGTGCCCTGAAGCAGCGGACTGGCAGGGGACGGCCGAATTAGCTGCTCTAGATACCTCCGTAGAGGTAGCGAACCTCTTAGTACCGCTACGTTTCCGGGCGGTAACTGAGAGA
>NW_015635521.1:0-2887 GCF_001515625.1 Sinocyclocheilus rhinocerous
CGCGTTTCGATTTTTTGGCTGCTGGCTTCTGAGGAGTATCCGAAATGGTAGCGACAATAACTTCATTATCAAAGTTTGGACATGTGTCAAACCATTGTGATTCCGTATCTCGCCGAAACTTCAGACCTGTGCTACTAGAGGCCGATGCTGAATCCTCAAACTTATCAACCATATCAGATGCGTTGGAAGCCATGTTGTCAAGCCAAGCTTGTTTAACTTTCTTCTTTCCTCTTTTTCCCATGCATAAAGATGTCAAAAGGGAATTATATGACTTTTTCACTTATGTCCACGTTATCACCAGTCTAAGCAGTTGGTTATATCACCACTTCACCTTTATTTCCCTGTAGAGCTAACACACAACCGCCTACATCGCCGCCATCTTGGCCACCCTCTGCCTGGGACGATAGACTTGATATCATTACGTCATCGCGAATGAGGTCATTACGTTAGGGCGTAAAAGAACCAATAAACCGCTTTTTTGAACTGGTTCATTGAAACTAACTGTCCGAAAGAACCGGTTCGCGGAAAAGAACCGAGCTGTGTCCGAAATCGCCCCCTATACCCTCATTCACTATTCCCTACATTAGGTCACTAATTCAGTTCACTAGAAGGAGTGAATGAAAACGAGTAGTGAATTCGGACACTGAGTGTGGACACTTTTGCATAGTTTGTGCTTGCTGTTTATTAATCATTTGAAACTAGCAAACTAGCAGCTCCAGTAGTAAGATTAAAGGATTTATATTGAACTCTGTCACGGAAATTATGTATAAACCAATCAAACAATTTAATAATCAATTTACAATGAATTTATACCCGTGTTGTACATTATGCTGTACGCCATGGATGAGCGCTTTGTAAAAATGAACGGATTGATTATTCAGCTGCGGGCGCCATCTTCTGGCGAGATGCGGGAATTCATTCGGCGCGTGACTCTCACGGTGCATTATGGGCATTCTCTAGCCGTTGAGCGTGCACCAGTTGTACACTCGTTTTTGCAGTGCATTGTGGGATTGAATGAGTGCACTCGAGAACGTCCACTATGGTTTCGGACACCACTAAAAATGGCTGTTCCCTCAAATAGTGCCCTATTTAAGGGTATAGGGGGCGATTTCGGACACAGCCCCGGTCTTCCCATCACTACATCACAGTATGGTAGGGGCGTAACATTTCTGTGACCCGCTTGAGGTATTCGGCCAATCACAACGCACTGGATAGCTGGCCAATCAGAGCACACCTCACTTTTCAGACCGATGAGCTTTGTAAAAATCGATGCATTTCAGAAAGGCGGGGCATAGAGAAGAAACAATAATGTACAGTATGTGGAAAATAATGTGTTTTTTTAACCTTAAATCGCATAAACACATTTCATTACACCAAATACACAAAATAATGTTCTTTTTAGCAACATCATATGACCCCTTTAAATTTTTTTAAATTATTTTCAGAGATGGCGATAAAGAGCCAAAATTTACGGACTGCAGCTTTAATTAAGCTAAACCTTGTTGACATAATGACTATAATAAGTAAATCTAGCCAGCACATTAATTAAACTTAAAAAGATGATAAAAGCATGTTGATGTGAGATGTGTCAGATTTACCTGTAGCTTACTGTATTAGTGTGAAAACTTGTTTGATACTCATTGTTTTAGCATATTAGTTAAGTATAAATCATCTTTCATAATTAAACTGGGCTCATTGCTTGGTTGCACCACAATATGTGTTTGTTGTGTTTTCCTCCCCCATGTGCTCCAGGTTAATGTTTATGCCCATATTTGGTTTTTCTTGTTCCTATTCCCATTTAGTTCTATTGATCCCAGGTGTGTCCCATTAGTTTCTGTTTATAAGTGTGTTTTGCCCCTTGTTTCCTGTCTGCTGTCGAATGTCATTTCGTGTCCTCAGTGTATCTCGTGTCTCTGTATTCCCAGCTTTTGTTTATTAAATCTTTGAAATTTACTTTATTCCTCGTCTCCGCGTTCGTTCCTGTGCTCCCAGTGTGTGTGTCGTGACAGAACAGCGGACCGAAACAGTAAGCGGCGCTCCTTCTCCCGTGTTTTGTTTTCGTTTTGAATAGTCCTTTGTTTTCTTTTGTTTCTCCTGTGTTTTCCCCGCGGTATGAGAACCGCCCTGCTGTTAAGCGTGCCGGCCGAGCCGTTGTCAAGCTCGCCAGCCGCGGCTCACCTAAGCCCGCTGGCCGCTCCGAAGACAAGCCCGCCGACCACTCCGAAGATAAGCTCGCCGGCTCTCTCCCCAGAGCTCACTCCAGTGTCGGCTCCAGCCCCAGAGCTCGCTCCAGTGTCGGCTCTAGCCCCGGAGCTCGCTCCAGTGTCGGCTCCATCCCCGGAGCGCGTGTCGGCTCCCGCCCCCGAGCTCGCTCCAGTGAGGGCTCCTGCTCCCGAGTATAGCCCACGGAGGGCTCCTGTTCCCGAGTATAGCCCACGGAGGGCTACTGTTCCTGAGTATAGCCCACGGAGGGCTCCTGATCCCCCGTTGAGCCCAGGCAGGGCTCCTGATCCCCTGTCAAGCCCAGGGAGGGCTCCTAATCCCCCATCGAGCCCAGGGAGGTCTCCTGATCCCCCGTCGAGCCCAGGGAGGGCTCCAGATCCACAGTTAAGCCCAGGGAGGCCCACGGAGGGCCTCGGAGCCCGAAATCTTCCCCAAATATTTTTTTGGGGGGGACAGTAGGGCTCCAGCCGTAGAGGCCGGGGCGGGGGCTGGGGCCGCGGCCTCGGAGGCTGCTTTGCCATGGCCTCCTGAACTACTTGCTCCACCGTGGCCTCCTGGGCTGCCAGATTCGCCATGGCTCCCTGAGTCCCCTGATCCGCCATGGCCGCCTGAGTTCCCTGCTCCGCCATGGCCTCCTAGTCTGCCTGCTCCGCCATGGCGCCCC
>NW_015635521.1:4723-7894 GCF_001515625.1 Sinocyclocheilus rhinocerous
GAGAGAGAGAGAGAGAGACAGCTTCACATCACAGTAGAGTCAGCTGTCTTAACCGCGGCTTGTGTACTGCATCATTACTGTGTCTATTCCCCTTTCGGGCTTGAACTGATGGTAAAACTAATGACATTATTTACTTTCTTTGACAGTTTTTCTAATGACATTATTTGACAGTCTTTACATTTATTTTGAAAGATGAAGCTAGCGATTATGGTAAGGGGCGTTACATTTCCGACGAGTGCTTGCGGTGTTCGGCCAATCACAATGCACTGGGTCAGCTGGCCAATCAGAGCAGACTGCGCTTGTCGGAAGGAGGGACTTTGTAGAAAACGAAGCGTTTGAGAGAGGCGGGGCATACTACAATAATGTACAGTATTTGAAAAAAATGGACTGATGAGGCCAGAAACTTGCTCCAAGGAACTCTTCAGCCAGTGTACAGAGTGCTATCTCAGAGGAAATCCACATTCAGGCTGTCGATGACCACACCGCAGAGGTAAAGAGACTGGTGGACTTCATTGTAAAGTTACAGGGATCTGAGGAGCATTTAGTGGTACTTAAACAATGTTCACATTTAATCATCATTACAAACAAACTCATAGTAAAGGTTCACCAAGGGCCTTAATTAGGAATAACGTTAACAATATATTTAATCTATGCTGCAAATTATTGTATCTTTATCTTAAATGTATCAATTTCCTCCATGGTTTCCTCCATTTCCTCCTTTTGCTCCATGGTTTGCACATAGGGTGTACTCAACGGGAAGCCCTCTAAGTGGTCTCATAAGCTAACCTCTTCCTGGGTGCCTGTCTACCTCGACAGTGAGGAACAACTGACCTGCTTGCCTATCTGAGAGGAGTGCTGCATAGGACACCAACACAGCTGAGCTTCACAGATGAAGTGCAGTTCATCTGTGGTGCTCTTTTTCCAGAGGTATGCCTGACCATGTAATGTGTTTGTGAGTGTCCTGCTCCTGCACTTACAAAATCTACTGTACAAACTGCATGCTGGTGCTACTCGTGTATGGACCAATGTATAATGGCTTGCTGTTCAGTAGTGCTATAATAGTATACTTAAATTAAAGGCACAATATGTAATTTTTCGCCGCTAGAAGGTGCGTATTCAAAATAAACAAATAGACAAAGGCATAGTTTGATGATGCCGTGACTGAGTGTGGAATCATGGGAGTTGACTTCTTCATCCCCACAACCGATGCAATCCGACGGGACTCGGGCAGAAATCATGTTCATGGATGAGCTAATGATTTATTAACGTAGTAGAATGAAGCAGGGTGAGGCTGAAAGCTGTCGAAGCGAAACGAGGCCGCTGAAGGAGCGTGACACACGGCTTGAAAGCAGTGGAGCTTATATTATGCCACAGTCGACCTCTTCCGCTCCTTCCGGTTGTGCGTATGTGGGGAAAAAAAGCAGCGCTGTTTTATCATACTAGATACATTTGAAAGTTCTGTTATACTGCTACTCTGTGCAGTCGTCACCGGTCTATTAAAGCGCACAACATATTAAAGCGTCTTTGATGTTTCCATGTTTTCTACAAAACAAAACCGGAAATCGAGGGGTTATGACGTCATTGGCAGGCGACACAATGACACTATGGACACGGTCCATGTCACTAGTTAAAATTGCTTATTTCTCTGGATTTAAACATTCTTCGAAACATTTGGGATAATGTAAGTACACAAGTCAGCAAAATATATAACACTGCTCTATTGGTTTTTGGATATTTTAATAAAAAAATCTTACATATTGTGACTTTAAAACAGTGAATTGTCTTATTTGTGCGTAATATACATGTGTAGGCCTACATTAAAATGATGCATGGAAATTATAAGAAACCTTATAATATGTTGCATCATCTTATAAATAATCATAACAACAGTTTTAATGTATTATAATACTTATTTTTGGTTAAATGTATGATGATTTATTACACACAATGAACATGTTGCATCCTCTTAAGTTACAATGGATTATATTTCTCATAGTTATAATGTATTATAGGTCTCATATCTTGCCATTGTTTAAGATCTGCACAATAACTTAGTACATCTTATTTGTGTTTTTACTGTAAAAAAAACAAATAAAAAGTCTTCATGAAAACATTCCAAAATGCTTTAATGTGGTCTTATTATTATTAAGTGCTCTTTGTCTGCTTTAAGTGAAGTGAAACAGAAAATCTCGGAAACCGAAAATCTCGTAACACCGGTCTGTATTTTTGTGTTGTCATGCCACTGGGTTGAAATATGGATGCTGTCCCTAGACTGCCTGCACTCATAGCAGCCCCCTTCGTTTTATTTATTATTTTCTCGCAGCCCATATGATCATTTCCACTAGACCATATCAATAACAAATTCTCAATTGATAATTAATTATTCTTTTTGCGCAAATCATAGTTTTATTTGTGAATAAACCGTTTAAGGAAGGCTTTAAGACCAAGCGGAATCCTCTGCCGGCTGCTCCCGCTTCACAACCAGCGGGACTCGCGCTAACCGCAATTCCCCTCGCCGTCCGAGTTTTGTTTTTGCCAAATCGGTTTGGGCCAATACAAACAACTTATTGATCATGAGCCCAACATCCAGCAAGGCAGGAAAACATTCAATCTACCTGACTTTCATCTTAAACCTTAAGATCTTAACACAGTTAATGCTGTTAAATAGAGAGAGAAAAATACATTAAAAAAAAAACAAAACTTACTGCGTATTCTTAAACGTGGACCTCATTAGCCCACACTCTTAAGTTTTCTTTAATCGAAAAATATGCATTTTCGTTCATTCGAAGGCTATAAGGTTGTAATGATTTTAGTTCAAAACTTTAAGTGCCATTGTTAAAAATGCTTTATCGACTGACGTTTCATAGACCACCAGTTGTTAGCTTTCAAATTTCATGCCATTTGTAATTTCACAGTATTTTCACCTCCTAAATTATAGGCTACACTTGTGATTTGTGAAGTCACAATTCTATATTGGTACAATTTACTCAGGCCGATGACATTTTTTGTATGACATAAAAATTATTTTTAGAATAATTGTACACAAATTAAGCAAAACAATTGTGATTATTTCTGAGAACTTTTTACCTGCATGCAGACAGCCTACATTATGGTACAGTACAAATATTTGGAGCGTCCCTTATTCTGTCCCTTATTTTCTTAAAGAATAAA
>NW_015635521.1:10040-12074 GCF_001515625.1 Sinocyclocheilus rhinocerous
TGCCATTGTTTAAAATGCTTTATTGACTGACGTTTCATAGACCATCAGTTGTCAGCTTTCAAATGTCATGCCATTTGTAATTTCACAGTATTTTCACCTCCTAAATTATATACACTTGTGATTTGTGAAGTCACAATTCTATATTGGTAGGCTACAATTTACTCAGGCCGATGACATTTTTTGTATGACATAAAAATTATTTTTAGAATAATTGTACACAAATTAAGCAAAACAATTGTGATTATTTCTGAGAACTTTTTACCTGCATGCAGACAGCCTACATTATGGTACAGTACACATATTTGGAGCGTCCCTTATTCTGTCTCTTATTTTCTTAAAGAATAAACACTTATTTTCTACAAGAATACAAGAACAAACACTATTTTCTTAAAGAATAAAAGATAAAGAATCACAATTGTCCCTTTTTTTCCATTTCTGAAGTTAATTGGCAACCCTAATGATGACGTAATTATCTTTTGACTCCCCTGACAGCGGCACCTTGCTCAAAAAAAATAAAAAGGTCAGTTGTTGGAGATATGCGAGCAAAAAAATGATAGATCAAAGAAAATGCATAATAGAAATCGCAAAAGGTGGCACTGAAAGGGCCAGTACAACAAAAAAAAAAAGTGGGCTTCATATTATTTTGGAATGCTTGAATGATGACATTTTATGAAATTAGAAGAATTTCCACGCGCAAAACGCAAATATATTTTTGTATGTACACAAAATCATCTTTTTTTTTTAGTTTTCATAAATGTTTTACTAAAATTGCACATTTTAAAATGAACAGGATAACATTAATAACAGAAATGACAAAAATGAATTGGGGTAAACTGCTGGGATTATTGTGCATGTCTGGAGGAGAAAAGGTTGGATAAAGGTGGAGTAGATGATGTGCTTACTCACTCGTAATGCCTGACTCTGTCGAGTCTGTCTCTCTCCCCCATTCAGAGCGCTCCATCAGTACTCACGCAAGCTGCCCACAACACTGCTGTCACAAACAAATGCATAATTAAATCACACATACATAGACTTCCCCATAAAATAATGAGAAAAAACTTACAATAATATAGCATCAATATACACTAACTGCATAACAACATATTACTCACATTTATCACAATATTCACAATTAAGTAGAAGTGAATTGTTTTATAGATAGTAGAGGAAAGTGAAAGGGTTGTTGATTGGCTGTAGTGACATCTCTTTAATTTGGCTCATGCTTGGCTGTGGTTTTGTTCCATGCTGTAGTGTTTCACATTCATAACACACATACACTCATTTGAATTAATTAAAGAAACATGGTAATGCATTTGACTACTTTTTTTTTTTTTACCCAGGTACTGACTTGAATAATGTGTAAAACAATAAGCATGGTTCTCCATTGATAAATCTCAGTCATTCAGAAGAGTTGCACAAATCTATCCAACCAAATTTTCCAAATGGCTTGTCCTGTATAGAGTGACAGGGATGCTAGAACCTATTAGCATCTCTGGCCATAGAAACAACCTAGATGGAGTACATTCAGGGCCGGATTTACCTCTTTTCGTGACATAGGCAAAACAAATTTTTGGGCCCCCCTTCCTTGTTAAGATATTAGGCCTATTACCACCCAAGCAAACAAAAATATTTCTTAATCAGTGGAAACCGTTATAGTGTTTTCTATCGCAATAAGTGTTTGAAAGACCATTCCATTAATAGGCGCGGCAACGTGGCCACATAACCACTTCAGGAGTACAGTATTTCTTTAATAATTTTAACGGTCTGGAGTCACAATCACACATCAATTGTTCAGATGATTTGTTTCAAGACATTTGACATGTTTCTGTCCTGAAATCTCGTGGGTGTTGAACTAGCTCATTTTTTTACGCACCTCATCCCAAACCTTCCGTTGCAAATTCCAAAACGTCATTTTAGAGCTAATAACGTAGGCTTGAGCCATTGATATGCAGGCTAACGCAGTTATTAATGCAGTCTAACACAGTTATTAGAGAGAGAGAGCGAAAGAGAGAGAGGGAGAGAGAGATTAAGTGC
>NW_015635521.1:12091-16277 GCF_001515625.1 Sinocyclocheilus rhinocerous
TCATTTTAGAGCTAATAACAGAGGCTTGAGCCATTGATATGCAGGCTAACATAGTTATTAATGCAGTCTAACGCAGTTATTAGAGAGAGCGAGAGGGAGAGAGAGATTAAGTGCATGTGAATACTTGCGTCTGTGCATCTCTCAGCAGTATTCAGCAGCAGCGTCTACTAATAGCGAATCTTTAAGTTGAACTGCTTCAAAAACCTCGCTACTGAGAAACGCGAAACTATTTTATTGATAAAGTCGCGGGGCAGCCGCAGCTCTGACAACAAGTTTCTGTCCGCGTTTGTGCGCAAGTGCGTGTCTGTACTGTGTGTGCGTCTGTGAGAGAGAACGGGAGAAAGAAAAGTGATTTCTGTACATAAAAAAGGTTGAAGACATGGAAATAGTTTGTCATTTTTACCCTATTGTTTGTTATATTTATTTGCTCAATGTTTTCTTGGGGTTTTGGTTCTTTTACTGTTGTAGATATCCCCATAGTATAACAAAAATATTATATATCTCTTCATTGTGTTTGGGCCCCCCCCTGGACGAGCAAGCATAGGCACGTGCCTAGAATGCCTATGCATAAATCCGGCCCTGAGTCCATTACAGTAATAGTAAAATCCTAACTGCTTTAAAAAAAGTGGTTCTTTATTTTAATATAAAATAATCGCATTCTTCACTGTCATTATTATTTTACAGTAATAAAATTTAAGCAAGATCATTTATTAGAAAATAAAAGAGAAAATATATCTAGAAAATCAGAATTGTCATTAAATTTGCTTTGTAAATCAGAAGAGAGAAAAGGAGTGGACAGACGGAATATGTGTTGGTTTTAGTAAACCAGTATTTGAGTAATCAAATCACGTTATGCTCTTCGAGCCACATGGATTAGCACATTGTTGATATAGTCTATGCTACCAGGCACTCTATTCTTACAGAACTGAGAGATGATTGTGAGACCCTGTGAGTTCTGAGCTGTGTGTATGAAGTTGTGCAGTGTGTTGTAATTTTTCTTCTTCAGTAGGATGAAGGGTGAAGGTGGAAAGTGATGCTGATTAGAGAACAACTTACTCCATTCCTCCAGGCTTGGCTGTATTTGGGCCAATGCACATGTGTGTGTGTGTGTCTCCATTGTGTATTTGGGACAACAGTCCCCTATGAGTGTATAAATGTGTCTGTGTGTATGTAGTGTGAGTTATTGAGTTAGTTTGACCATATCAGTCTCCTCTGATCTGTCCTTGATCCAACACAACTACAGAGAGACTAATTATAAAGCCAGACAGAGAATATATAAAGATTAAGACTTTTGGCATTACTAAAAATATATGCTAGGCCGTTTTAATTGCTGTTTGTTTAATAGAAAATCATATAGTATCAATATAATGCTCCATTTCCTTCCTAAAAGGGGAAAAAACAAACAAACAAAAACATTTTTTTTTTTGCAGGAGAACTGTGAATATGAAATTTGGCATGTAAAAAAATAAGATTTATCATGTAAACATGACTGTGCTTTTCTTTGCTGTTCTCTAAGATACAAAATAATACATATTTCCATAACAAAACAAAATGATTGTCAATATTTTGTACAATAAAATCACAGACATTTTGGCAAAATAGTTTTACAAAAGGGCAATGCCAAAACAAATGTACCACAGTTTCAGGGCAACTGACACAAAAGGAGCAACTAAAATCAATATCAGATTTAAATTTTACCAAATAATATTTGGCTGGGTAAATCCTGTGTATAAATCAAATAACTCCAGGTCGATAGATGGCAGTAGTGTGGCCCATAAATATCTATGGTGTGGCCGGTGTCAATGCGTGGCTTTCCGGCGGAAATTTTCACCAGAGACTTCCGTTTCCGTTTCGCCGCTGGAAAACGTTTAGCGTACACCGTGGGTGTAGAGAAGTCTAGAAACATTTCAGAATATTTTGTAGCCTTAAATAACTAGCGGGTTATCTTTATCAACGTAATTTGGTGTGGCGGACGAAAAAACGGGAATTAAATAGTAACGAAGAAACTTTATGCCGCTGTAAAACAGCTGAATAAAGTGAGAGGTAAGTGTTTATGTTGAGGTTCGATTCGTTTGCTATGGAAACCCTTCTTTAAAACATCATGGTAATCATAACATCTGTCAAAATGTTATAGATGCTACAGTTATAGTTGTTACTGTAATCAAATGTAGCAATTTGGTAACCACGACTGTTATAATCAAAGTATTACACTAAATAAATTTTGAGGCGTAGCACTAACTATAGTAGGGTTTCCGCGGGTCTTAAAACGTCTTAAATTTAGTTGTATCAAATTTAAGGCCTTAAAAAGTCTTAAATTGTACAAGAAAGTCTTAATTATGATGTCAAGATGTCTTAATGGGACGGAAAGACCAGAATTGCGATATGGCTCAGTGTTTCCCCTAGGTTTACGGCTTTGGGGGGACTCCTGTGTTTTTTCTGGAATCCTTTTTAATGGTTAAATTTAATTTTATTAGTCAAAAAGCATGTCTAATTAATTAAAATCATGAAACTTAAACAATTTAACATCAATTTATTAAAAGTTTAACAAAAATTGCATGTTTAGGGCCCTATGAAATGTTTTATTTTTTCCAACCTTATGTTTTATTGTTACCAAATTCTGTGTTTTAGCATGTCTAATTAACTTTTGACTCGTCTGTTTTATTAAAAATGGGTTAAAGGCTGAAATGTAAAGTTTATAATTTTATAGATTATGCTTTTTACAGTTTAATATGGTACTATAGACATTGCCCAACCCCGCTCATATGGTATTAATTTTATTTGTGCAGGTCTTAAAGGGTTACTTCACCCAAAAATGAAAATTAGGCTGTGTTTTACTCACCCCAGAGCCCCTCAGAGGTGACGCACGCGGAAACTCAGCGGAGAGATCAAAAAACTACGGTCACTAATTACAAGTACAAAACGAGGATTTGTAAAGAAGAATGTCGGAGGATTTCGATATAAGCCAAACGTTCAAAAAGAACTGATACACACACTGAAAACATTTCAATAAGTTTTATATTTGAAAATCAACAAACAACAAATTAAATTAGCAGCTATATGCACTTTTTTTTAGCATAAACATTAAATTAACATTAACATGAAGCCCTAATAATAATAATAAATCACTTATTTATGTATATATATATATATGTATATACATACAAACAATGTGATTTCCGTTTGTGATCATGTGATCTTCGGTTAGGAGATCTTGTGATGCTTTTTAAAGCAAAGTTGGGGTTGCGTCCTCGATTAAATTGCCTTCAGTACTCTTGTAAAAGCCAAAATACGACCAGACCACCGATTTGGTTCTCTTAGATGGCTATGATGATAAAATTTTAAACGATAATACTAACAGTCAGGGCATTTTTATCGTGATTTATCGTGAAACCGGTAATCGTTCCATCCCTACACGAGACTCACCGGCGCATGCACAAGGCTGAACTCCAACGTCATTAGCCCGGAGCTGCTTCCGTGTACTGTTGGCGCAAGCTACATTAAAGTGATTATTACGTTTTGAATATAGATATTTTTCTTACAAAAACGCATCGATTCGCTACAGGAGGCCTTTGTTCAGAGCCGTGTGAGACGCTTTTTATTTAAGTTCTTTTGGACTGATCATGCAACACCCGCTGAGTGGCATTAAACAGCTTGAAAGATCAAAGAAATTTTTTTATATAACTCCGACTGGATTCGTCTGAAAGAAGAAAGTCATACACCTAGGATGGCTCTGGGGTGAGTAAAACAGCCTAATTTTCATTTTTGGGGGAACTAACCCTTTAAAAAGGTCTTAAATTTGAGCTTAAAAATCCTTTTTTCTGGACTCCTTTTTAATGGTTAAATTAAATTGTATTAATCAAAAAGCATGTCTAATTAATTAAAATCATGAAACTTAAACAGTTTAACATCAATTTATTAAAAGTTTAACAAAAATTACATGTTTAGGGCCCAATTTTTAAATTTTTTTCCAACCTTGTTTTATTGTTACCAAATTCTGTGTTTTAGCATGTCTAATTATTTGAAAGCATAAAAACAAGTTTAATTTATTCTTACAATAGCCTTATGATTTTTTTGCTCAGAAATTCTGTGTTGTGTATTTACATTTTGTTTTAAGGCATAAAAAATTTAATTTATTTTTTAATTAATAAAAATTAAACAAATTTTATTTTTTGGAAAATAAAGGTAA
>NW_015635521.1:16603-19524 GCF_001515625.1 Sinocyclocheilus rhinocerous
GCAGACGTTAATATCACCGGAAGCGTCGCGCGCATGTGCTTCAGTACGAGTAGTAAACAAAACCGCGCATCTGCGCCATTCATTAACACAGAGACACGCAGAATTCATATTTAAATAGTCGTTTTGCGGCTTAATATTTACAAATACTAGTGGGAGTGTGCTCACTTGTGTGTGTGCATCGGGGCGGAACTCCGCTGTGCGCGATACAGAGAGCTCGACCAAGTAACGTAGAGACAGAAATGACATGCCCTCGTGTAAATAAGATAAACAACATAAGGCTATTTAGTTTGTTTAATAAAAGAACAAGGTATAGACATGTTCTAAAGGAAAGGTCATTTTAAATGACTTCTGTTGTGATCTGGCGCTATAGAGAATATAAAATTAAATAAAATTAATTTGACTGTCAAAAATATAATGGGGCCGCCCCCTAATATAATGGCAGGGGAAACACTGCTTGGCCTCTTTGAAAACTTATTACGGGTATGTAATATTGCCTCGTATGTTTATAGGTTTAGAGCCGCTTAAGTGATCTCTTGAGGCAATTACACCATTGAACTGAATCATGCATCAATTTATTGCACTGATTCGAAGTCAGACTGATTACCATAATGTTTGGACGAAGGTTTTTGGTCAGTCAGCATTTGTAGTAACTTGTAGTAAATAATTATGTTTGATTCTACAGGGCTCTACGCTTACTTTTCTTTTTAGGAGCACTTGTGCTCCTAACTTAAAAAAATTAGGAGCACATTCAAAATTTTAGAAGCACCTTCTAATCAATAATCCAAAATTTTATCAAAAAGTAGCCTTCCATTACGAGGTGATATTTGACTCCTCTAACTTTATTAAAAGTATGTCATCTTCTGTCAAATTCTTAAAAAAATTATATTTTATAAGCTTTTTAAAAATTTTAATTAAAACGACAGAAGAGTAGAATAAAAAATATAAGTTACCAATCAAATGAAATCAGTATTAACAATAGAAATCTTTGATCTCCCCTGAGCGCAATCACAAGTATGATGATGATCGGGTCAGTCGCACTGGTGCTCCTAAAAAAAATTTAATAGTCGCACGCAGTAGTTTTCAGTTGCAAATGCGACTGAAATGGTCGCACTGTCGAGCCCTGTTCTATATGTTTCAGTTCTACATATTTATATTAGAAATACTTTTTTGTGATTTTGCGACTACATCTTTCTGTCAGTTCAAAGTGTGATTATTAGTAAATTGGAGCTGTCAGAAAGTGGATTGTGGAGAATGTATAATTATGCATACATCAGTTGTAATCACATTCATAAATAATGAAAAACATTTTCCTACTGTTACATAATTTGTCATTGAAGATGTGTGAACTGGAAAACAGTCAAAGAAGGACATTGAGAACAATTACAAACAGCTCTTTGTAAAGGAGCGCAACTAAACCATAAGACTTATCTATTAATGTGAAACTAATTATAAACTAAAGCAAGTTTGTGATATTAGTATTGCATTTTGTTTGTTTGTTAGATTTTCCCCTAGCATGTCTCTGCCCAAGCGTGAGGTTGATGAGCTGAGGCCATGGGTGGAACGTACAGTAAAGAAGATCCTTGGTTTTTCTGAACCCACTGTGGTCACAGCAGCGTTACATTGTGTAGGAAAAGGCCTGGACAAAAGAAAAACCACAGGTAAGAAGCTTACCTTGTAGATGTTTAGTACAGATTTAGTAACGACATGGTAGTTCTACTTTAGGGGTGAATGTCTGGATAGATGGAAGAAACAGTCAGCCAGTTGGAAAAGATTCTTCCTTCCTAAAGACAGTTTTTTACTTGATGCTGTGATTTCCAGATAATATTTTCAGTGATTGATATCTATGTATCTCTCTCTCTCTCTCTCTCTCTCTCTCTCTCTATATATATATATATATACACACACACACATATATATTAGTGCTGGGCAACGATTAAATAAATCATGCGATTAAATCGCGATTAATCGCATGATTTTGTTATGCACAAAATTCATTAATGAATTCAAAAGTAGTGTATTGTGCACTTTTTTTCATTTAAAAGTACTGCTATATGAACAAAAGTGCAATAACATTTGGTTTGCAAACACTTTAAACACAAGGTGCTTTTTTTACTGCAGTATTCCTTTTACATAGTAGCAGTTAAAATATTTCTTGTAAATCTCAACTTATAACATTAATGTAATCAAATTAAATATAAAACCAAAGCTATTTGCCACTGCCAGGGCATTAACGTTTTTATATAAAATATTTTATAGTTTGTTATAGAAAAACAAGTTATGCTCAGAGTCCAGAGCCTCGATCATAACATTATAACAGGCACCTTCCGAGTAGAGACCTGCACGATCGCGGGACCCAATGCAGAGTGCGGCGCGGGACAACACTTGATGGGCGAGTGTGAGTGCGGGCGGGTAGAGACTCGTATGTGTGCGGGATGCGGGAGAATAAGGGTGTACTCACACTAGGCGTTTTGAACCGTGCCCGAGCACGTTTGACCCCCAAAGCCCGGTTCGTTTGACTAGTGTGAGCATTCCGTGCCGCGCTCGGGCGCGGTTCATTTCGCCGTCCCTGGCCCGGTTGGAAGAGGTGGGACGGTTCGGTTGGGCTCGGGTGCGGTACGTATTCAGTGTGAGCGCTAACCGCACCAGAGCACGAAACTGATACTGTTTTGTGTGCGCTTTCATCATTACGACCACAAAAACATATTCTATTACTACTACTCCTACACTACACTTTTCAATTAAAGGTGTGGTTCACTGGTTTTTTTCTAGGCTTGATTGTGTTTATGGGGTGCAGTCTAACATGTGTTAATGCTTTGTTTTTTAAAAAACGCATTATTTTTCACATAATTTACCTTTATTCTAAACCGCTCTGTCCCTTCTCCCATTAACACGCTGATCATTTCCTGCTTTTATGAAGCCCC
>NW_015635521.1:19722-31716 GCF_001515625.1 Sinocyclocheilus rhinocerous
CCCCTCCCTCAGAAATACGTGATGGGCTCAGATTGGTTAGCTGGCCCAGTGTGTTGTGATTCGCTAAACCGCCTCTAGTACGCGTCTGAACGTCACGCCCCTCACCTCAGCAGCATGTGCTCCGGTTGTATTGTAAACAATGGTATCGTCTATATTGCTTATCAGCCCGATTGAGACGTAGAGGATATTAGTGAAGAGGATCGCGCAGAACCTGTGCAAGCACGGCTCTTATTGGTATGTTTTTTTGATTGTTGTTGTCTCATACTTTTAGATACGCTGTTATTTGTAAATGCTACTGCTTCTGTTAGCTTTTAATATAAGGTTTTATTTAAAGCTGATTAAAGGATTAATACAGTACGGCAACCGCACACGTGTCCATGTATAACGTTTCTCATAGCTATGTGAAAATAAGTGTATAAATGGAACAGTTCATTGTTGGAGCTGAGCTGAATGAGAGAGAGAGAGAGATGCAGAGCGCGTGTACAGCAGGGGAGCGCGAGGGACAGTATTGAGAACCGCTGCTTTAGAACATTGATTTTGAAACTTGTGAATCCATTAGAATCGTTAGAAGACAGAATCGCGATTCATATATGAATAGATTTTTACGTGCACCCCTTGTTTTCTCTTCCTCTTCTCTAAAGCTGCGCAGCATGGCCTCGCCCCCTTCGTTGCATGTTTCCGGGGGCGGGGTTTGTCTGTGTTTGTGATGTCACAAACCCGGGAAGTAACTTGTTGTAGTCCCTATGAGCCGTTTTTGTAGGCATTAAACTGCCAGAATTTTAAAAGACAATATCTCCATTTGCATTGAAATTTCTTCTTCGTAACTTTGCAGATATTGTTTATGCTCAAACAGCAACATTACACACTCTCTTCCTCTTCTCTAAAGCTGCGCAGCATGGCCTCGCCCCCTTCGTTGCATGTTTCCGGGGGCGGGGTTTGTCTGTGTTTGTGATGTCACAAACCCGGGAAGTAACTTGTTGTAGTCCCTATGAGCCGTTTTTGTAGGCATTAAACTGCCAGAATTTTAAAAGATGATATCTCCGTTTGCATTGAACTTTCAGGGCCGCAACTTTGCAGATATTGTTTATGCTCAAACAGCACCATTACACACTAACTAACGTTAAAAAAGGAAAATCGCAATCAACCACCCCTTTAATTTAATTCAATCAAGTATATTTAGGTTTATAATGGCTCTGGTTCTCACCTTATTGATGAACAGGAAATGTAGTTTGCGAGTAAAGCTGCAAATTATTTAATTAACGTCAGTGGCCTCCGTAATAATTCTCGGATACATACAAGTGAAAATCAATGCACAACAAATTATAAATTAATTCTTATTAATTATTCAGCAGAATATTAGCGAAAGTGGTTTTCTTTGTTATCTCGTACATGACGTAAGCGTGCTCCGCCCAGGAAAGATGATATCTATGATATCTAAGATGATACTGGTATCGGTATCGGGCCCGATACTGAGCTCATGTACTCGTTAAAATGCCCCGATACCAAACGCCAATACCACACAGCATGTGATAAGCGCCATATTCAAACAAAGAAACACCGACAACAGAACAACAGACAGCAGAAAGGAGTTAAGGATGTCTACTACGAAGTATATGTATGCAATGAATATCAGCGTTTCCCCTGCCATTATTTTAGGGGGGCGGCCCGTCCCCCCCAACGGCACCCCCCGCTCCCCTTGAAAGTCAAGTTAATTTTATTTAATTATATTTTCTCTATAGCGCCAGATCACAACAGAAGTAATTTAAAGTTACCTTTCTTATAGAACATGTCTATACCTTGTTCTTTCATTAAGCAAACTAAATAGCCTTATGTTATTTATCTTATTTACAGGACGGCATGTCATTTCAGTCTCTACGTTATGGTCGCGCTCTCTGTATCACTCACAGCGGAGTTGCGGTTTTGTTTAGCACTTGTACTGAAGCGCGTGTACTCACTTCTGTGAGATACTGTATATCAGAAATTTAAACTGATATTGCTTTAAAACGCATGATTTTAGCACGATAGATGTAATAATCAAAACCAAACAGATGTTTTTTTTGGTGGAGATCTGAGATATGATCTGTAATGGCACAGCCCTGTTCTGGAAAAGGTGGCGAGGAGTAGCAGCTCATTTGCATTTAAAAAGACATACACAAAAACGGCGTGTTTCAAATAGACATTTTCAAAATAATATAATAAATGATCTGTGGGGTATTTTGATCTGAAACTTCACAGACACATTCTGGGGACACCTGAGACTTATATTACATCTTGTAAAAAGAGGCATAATAGGTGCCATTTAAAGATTTTAAATTAAAGATGTGAATTAGAGACAAAAATTACCCCATTACAAAGATTTGTAACTGTAACATGGTCACCAGAAAGGAAATGTATAAATTAACCAGAGCCTCATAGCATAATATTAAAATCAATTTAATTGAATGGCTTTTAAGATCAATAATTTATTTATGGTAATGAATTAACATAATAACACTGAAATTGACAAATGTTTTATTACTTTATGAAACGATAACACATTCTTAACAGTAGAACGCACTAAACATTAGGCAACTGATTTGCATATATTCATTAATCTTTATTGTACACCTAAATTGCAAACTTATTTTTGTGAAGTCATTGTAAAGTAGTTCTAATTTATATAGATTAGGATGATGTGTGGGATGTTTACAACTGGTGTTAGTGGCACTTGGAAAAAAAAGGGCAACACTGTTTATGTGCAGAATTACTCACATTGTGTGTTTTTAAATGCAGCTGAGAATTTCATGAGGCTCTTTTCATTAAAAGTGATCAATTTTTCTTCTTTTAGACCAGCTAAGACCGTTTCTTGATGATTCAGCAAGCAGCTTTGTTGAGCGTCTGTTTGAAGCTCTTGAGGAAAGTAGAAACTCCCGTGGCAATAAAGGAGCAGGAGAGAAGAACCGCAAAAGAGGGCTGAAGGTATAGTTTTGTGAGCCTCCTAAATTTATGGTTTCTGAAGGGCTTTTCACATTTCAACTAGTTATTGTGGGATCTTGTTTCTTGTCTCACACTGCTCATACTTTACCTGGGGGTAACAATTAATTTTGGGTATTCTTAAAGGGGTCATATGATGCTTTTTTAAAGATCATTATTTTGTGTATTTGATGTAACAGAATATGTTGACATGCTTTAATGTTCAAAAAACACATTATTTTTCAAATACTGTACATTATTGTAGGTCCTTTATGCCCCGCCTCTCTCAAACGCTTCGTTTTCTACAAAGTCCCGCCTTCCGACAAGCGCAGTCTGCAAGCACGCGTCGGAAATGTAACGCCCCTTACCATAATCGCGAGCATAAAGTGCTTTTGCTTTCGCACTTAAACACACAGCGTCTCCCTGACATGTTGCTTCAACACTAACTGCTGTTACTGAAACCATGCCTTCTTTCTTTGCGTGCACATTTGGGTGGCATTATGCAAATGTTTCCACATAGTGAGGTAGATATGTGGGGGTGTGTTAGAACGAGCCGTTTTAGGGGGGCGTGGCAGAGTCTTAACTTTGATAAAGAATATCTCTTTGGTTTTGAGACTTTAGTCTTTGCAACTTCAGGGATCTTATCTATGCACAATCAGCTTGTAACACTCCAAAGAGAAAGGAAAACTTGAAATCGCATCATATGACCCCTTTAAGCTGATGCTTCACAGTGTACATAGCTAAATCCTGGATTCTTGTTTGCATGTATGCTGTGTAAGTGTCATTGATAGTAAGAACACAGCAGTAAAAAATAGTCAATTTTTCATAAATTGAGTCAGTTTTTTCTGAAACTGACGAGGGGTGGGCAGTATGACCAAAATCTTATGTCACGAAATAGTCGTTTTTGCTTTAAGTAAGGTTTTTGTGAAATCAACATTTTATATGATTCTCATTATTCTTGTCACAATTGCCACAAGACTTAGCTGTTTCACAATTGTGATATTGTGTTCAATATCACAAAAAACTAATAGTATCTTAACTAACATAAGTAAAAAAAAAAGTAAAAAGTCTGTAATAAAACAAGAATAAATTACAAGCAAAAAAGACACAAACAAAATAGACCTAAAAGCTTCAAGCACTAGAAATAAATACTATTTAAATTTTGTTATTTATAAAAATAACACTGCATAGTTCTTACTGTGTAAATTAAATATAGATTTATACCTATTAAAGTTATAAATTGATTCAGTTGAGAGCAGCGAGAAATGATCTCTTTCATTGTTTTATTAACATTAATGTTAATCAAACATACCAAAATGTAGCCTGCTTATTGTGGAAGAAAGGTTTCAAATCACTTGTTTTTAAACTGTAGCACTTGAAAATGCTTGAATGAAAAAATACATTTAGATGACAAGCTTTTGTGATGGCGCAGCATGGAACTGTCACGTGAGTGTAACCGTGAGACAATAGTCCAAATTCTCTACCAGCTGAAAGATTTGGTCTCATGTCTATCGGTATATCACCCACCCCTAAAACTGACACTTAGGTAGGAGTCATGGTTAAGTAATCTTTCTCTGACTGTATATCTTGTCTTTTTCTTCTTTTCTATTTTTCCATATCTTTCTATATTTAGGAAGTGTTTGGAGATGAGGTGGAAGGAGTGAAGGATGGAGACAGTGTGGAATCTGCGGTAAAGAAGAAGAGGGTACCTCGCTTTGAGGAGGTGGAGGAACCACCTGTTTTACCTGGACCCCCTACAGAGAGTCCTGGCATGCTCACCAAAATGCAGGTAACGCACACATACAGACACACCATCAGTAAAGGTTGACACTAGACACAGAGCTATCTGATGGAACACATACACTGTAATGAAATGAAAGTTCATTACATTTTTATTTTTAAGTTTTATTCATTTAATAAAATGAAGTGTGATCATTGTTATATTTAGAACATATAATGACTTGATTGAATAAAACTGATATTGCTTAGTGCTGCACAAGTATGAAATAATTTCTCATGTAATTTTTTTGATGTACTGCCTGCATCAGTCTTAATACTATCTGTGATACTGTATTTTCAGATCAAGCAAATGATGGAAGCAGCCACGCGGCAGATTGAGGAGAGAAAGAAACAGCTAAGTTTTGTGGCTCCTGTCCCTGTCGTGCAGGTAAAAAAAAAAAAACAATACCAAGAACTTGTTTTATGATTGGCCTGTAGTATTTGTGTGTTTAGAAAAGCACTAGGGAATAAAAAATGGTGAAGTGCAACAATAGTATAATTAGAAAGAGTAGACAATAGGATAATACTGAGTAAAATACACATTTTAAAAAAATATTTCTTGTTAGACATTAAATGCAGGTTTACATGTAAGACTAGCAATTGTATGAGAACAGTAATGAGACCACAGTGTTTTCCACAGACTTAAGGGTGAAAATTCGGTGCGATGACGCTTTTGAATCAAAACAATAGATCCCTATGGGGCTATTCACACCAGGCGCGATCATTCGCGGCGCGAAAAAGCAAATATTTGTTTTTTTCGTCCTGTGTGTCGATTTTCTTTTCCCGTCGCTCCGTGATGAAACGGGCCGTCCAATCAAATTTGAGCTTAGATCACGTGCGTGGAGCAGCTGCTGTTGCACAAAAAGGAAAAGAGTAGTGGCGCTGTTTCGAAAACCAGTGTAAACAAACACCGAAGAAGAGTATTCTGAGAGAGAAGAGAGTGGATGCCGAGTTCCTGTTATCTTTGGTATCAGAGAACAGATTTATTCTCACATGTTCTTAAAATAATTTTTATTAATTCTCCACTGAGTTATGTGATCTGGAGAGCACTGTCCGTTTTCTTCCACGTGCGCGAGTGTTATGAGTCAAAACGCGTTAATTCTCTAGATCTTCTGTATTAAAAAAAAAAAAAATCAAGTAAAATATATATTTCTACACATGAAATATGAAAGCAAATAGACGTATGATTATGACGATATATTTTCTGTATGTGTTTTGTATGCAGCTCATGGTATTTTTATAACAATAAAGGATGTTTATGACAATAAGCAGTGTGGCGTTATTAAACATGCAAAGAGTGCTTGTCTGCCTATTATTGAATCAAAATCAACTATAGATCACAATCGGAAGTTATTACAAGCACCCGATGATGGTTTAAAGTGGGTTTTAGTGTTAATTTTGTCAGCAATTTTCAATTTTAGTCTTAGTCCCGTGTTAAATGTCCTTGATAGTTTTTATCATATTTAGTCAATCTTATCCTATTTAGTTTTAGTCTACTAAAAGTCTCAACATTTTAGTCTAGTTTTAGTCAATGAAAACTTGACATTTTAGCAATAAGATTATTATTAATTAACAATACAGCAGTATTAATTTTGGGAGCCATTTTTAATTTAGTCTTAGTCTTACTCAAATGTACATTTTAGTTAACATATTTAGTCAACCTTGTCCTGTTTTTGTTTCGTCAAGTTTAAGTCAATGAAATGTATGAGCATTTTAGTGAGGTTTTAGTCAAATCTTAGTTACATTTTCGTCATGCTGTATAATGGTTAAAATGATAAAAAATTATTTTTGCTCAAATTTATAATCGTAATGATTGTTATCATTTGAGAAATTTACTTTTGCATTTCAGGTAGTGCACTTTCACCAGTAAGCACAAATCAATAGAATGTGAACTCATGGTGTATTTTACCTCATCTGGTGTACTGATTTATTATAGGCTTTTTATTATATAAATTAATACCAAAGACTTATGCAATCTCTCTGTCTACACTATGAAAACTGCTAAAACAAATAAAAAAATATTTTAACAGTGCAATTCCAAGTAATTCCACTATAATTCAAAATTGCAACAGCCTATTTATCTATTAAAACAACAGCAGTTGAGTAAGTGCATTTATACAGCAACCACAATCGCAAACAATACAGTCGAGATCTCATCACTTAAGTCAGACTGGCTCGGTGACGATTAGATCGCTAAACTATATATATATAATATATACTGACCTGTTTTTTATTTATTTATCAAAAATTATAAATTCCATGAAATTCCGCGTTATACAGTAAATTCCGTTTTTATGACTGGATTCCGTGATCATAGGGCCCTACTAATGTAGCAAACGAATTTGTTAAGCTCATTGTGAGAGTAAAAGATGGAGACATTGTTGTTTATTTACTTAGCATTGAGTCTCTCCAACTAGGTGACAACATAGCATTAAATCACCATTCAACAGACTCGAGCCACCACCGCACTGCCGTCTATTGGACTGCAGAAAGATACTAACTTTTCAGTCTGCTACGTTACTGACTGTACTGACAAACTATGCTGACACTGTGTCAGCACGTCATAAATAGAACGAGGCATCAGTTTACTGCATCCAGTGTGGACAACATACTGAGTGTTCAATGTTAAAACATAAGCGGCAAGAAAATGACAGCGTGAAAATACATGCATTATATAGGTGGGTAAATTTGACCTGCTGGCGCTTTTAGGTATAAATGCCCCGTTTTTTTTATTTGGTTTTATCTAAATAATTTTTAACAACATTGGATTGTAAATTACATAATTTTAGTAAAAGTCAATGACTGGGAGACTTGAATGTTTTATTTTAAATCTGTTATGTACATTTGAAAAACAGCCACGGGTAAAATTTACCCCGTGGCGGTTCTAGTGTTAAAGGAGTAGTTCACTTTCAGAAGCAGCTGAGCTGCAGGCCAAGATCCAGTCCACACTGGCTATGAAACCCGGAATTCTGGGTGCTTTGGGAAACACAGGGCCACATAACCTGGTAGCCCTGGCTAACCTGCACGCCATGGGCATTGCACCACCGTGAGTGTTTTATACAGCTAAAAATAACAGTTCTTAGAAAGGGCATGTAGACATTTTTGGCAGCTCTGAAGAATATTGGGAATAAACATCATGTTTTTTAGTAACATTTTTTTTAATTGCAATGTTTTAATGTTTAGGAAGAATTTATTGCTAAAAAGAATTCAAGTTAAACGTTTTCTCATATTTGCTTACAGTAAAGTGGAACCACGTGAGGTCACAAAGCCAACACCCCTCATTTTGGATGAGCTTGGACGAACTGTTGATGCCAGTGGGAAAGAAGTTGAACTCACACATCGTATGCCCACTCTAAAAGGTACCATGTACTGCCACAGAAATATGAATCTCTCACTCTTCGTTGTTACTAATGTTTTTTTTTCTCTCTAGCCAACATCAGAGCAGTGAAGAGGGAACAGTTTCGGCAGCAGTTAAAGGAAAAGCCCAGTGATGACCTAGAATCCACGTCTTACTTTGACACACGTGTGGCCATCAACTCTGCACAGAGAGCCAAGAGAGGGTTTAGGTTCCATGAGCAGGGACGCTTTGAGAAGATCGCCCAGCGCATACGCACAAAGGTGGATAACAGAATGCCTCTTTATTTTTGACTCTAAAATCTATAGATTAAAATGGCTTGGAGCAATAACAAGTGAGAAACAATATTATCTTCTGTTATCAGGCTCAGTTGGAGAAACTACAGATGGAGATTGCTCAGGCTGCCAAGAAGACAGGCATACAGGCTTCCACTAAACTGGCTCTTATTGCCCCCAAGAAGGAATTGGGAGAGGGGGAGATTCCTCAGATAGAGTGGTGGGACTCCTACATTCTGCCTTTCCACATAGACCTGTAAGAGCCAACAGCTTTCAGCTTTTAAATGTCAGTAGACAACTATAAATCATGTAAGACAAATTGTATTTGAAATAAATTGTTTTAAATGAAATGGTTGAGCCAAGTGTAAATTGTCATTTACTTGCCATCATGTCTTTCCAAAGCCATATGACTTTCTTCCTGTGAAACAGTTGTAAAGAATTCAGTGTGACATTTTCCATACAATCTGGCAGTCATGTCATTCCTTTTGATAATTCATAACAGAATTTAGTGAAAATGGTCTTATTACATTTCTTCTGTTCTTTTTCTCAGATCTGCACATACAAATTTTGATGAGGTGGAAATGCATGGAGTCACCAACCTAGTTGAACACCCAATTCAGATGGCCCCTCTAGGTATTGATACATGCACACATCAAAACCTTCTACAAACAGAAACTGGTTGATCTAACCTTCTCTGTTTCTATTTCTCTCTCTCTCTTTGCATCTCTTTCTTAGTGGATACAGATAAGCCAGTGACTCTGGGTGTATATCTGACCAAGAAGGAGCAGAAGAAGTTGAGGAGACAAACTCGCAGAGAAGCCCAGAAAGAGTTGCAGGAAAAGGTCCGATTGGGTCTTATGCCCCCACCTGAACCTAAAGGTATATTTACCAGCTAGGCACCAGTCACAAAGGAGGTTTAAAATGTATTTAATGTTAACCTACCAGTCGAAGGTTTGGGCACACCTACTCATTTTTTATTACAGTTGTTTTTCAGCTTTAGATTTTTCACATCATAACTTAAGAACGTTTATATATATATATATATATTTTTTTTTTTTTCAGTTTAGGAGCTTGATTATAGCTTTGTGCTCTAACTATCTTATGTTCCTGTTTGTGTGCAGTGCGGATCTCTAATTTGATGAGGGTTTTGGGGACGGAAGCTGTGCAAGACCCCACCAAAGTGGAGGCTCATGTTAGAGCACAAATGGCAAAGAGGCAGAAGTGAGTAATTTCCAATGCACAAAGTATTGATATCAAAAGGGGCTTTCGCACTGCATAGTTCAAAGAACTCCGTTCTAGAAACTAGCCAACATGGTGGTTCCTAGAGAACCAATTTCCCCCTCTGGCTGTTTTCCTGGTTGCATTTGCACCGGCAGCAGGGAGATGGAATGTAAATGCACAATTTACGCGATTGAAAGAGCATGAAAATTTGACTAAATCTCATATGAAAACTTGCAGTGTTACATATCTTCGAGGCTGAGAAAAAAATAACACAACGCAGCAGACAACAGGTAGCCAAATGCTGTTATTGCTGTTTTCCATGTTCGTGGAGTAAATATTTTTTACGCAGCTTTTTAAAAATGCCGGGTAGCTGGAGTTTCATATGCATTTGGCCAATCAGCGTACACTTACATCACTGATAGTTCCTATAGAACTGTTTTAGACCCTACTCTGAAGTAGGAACTCATTTAGTTTCCCCAAACAGAGTTTCCAGAATTTATGTTCCTAGTTCCTGCAGTGCGAACACGCCAAGAAGTGGGAACTTCCACCAATGGTTCTAGGAACTATAAAAAGGTTCCTCCAATGTGAAAGAAAGCCCCTAAAGCCTCAAGTACCATATTTTCTGGAAAATAAGTTGCACTGGGCTTAATTTGCATTGAGAAAGAAAACGGATAAATCACAACAGTGTATAAGTCACATTTTATTTTTATACTCAGAAATAATGTAAAATACTGGTAAATAAAATGAGTTGTTTACAAACATTAAAAACGTGTATTTTAGTTCCCCTCACTCTGCAACAAATACTTTAGATTTAAAGGTATTCAGAACAGTAATAAAAAAAGTATAAAAATAAAAAAAACTATTATAGTAGCATGCATTATCAATGACATTTATTATAAATGACAAGCCTAAACAAATTTAAAGGAAAATTGAAACTATGGACCAGTAAACTTGGGCTTATGTACCAAGTTTCACATACTCTCATTCAGCATGAATCCAAATGTAAGTGTGTTTTTTGTTTGCTTGATGTTAATTGCATAATATAAGATGCTTTTCATTTCAGATGATTAAAAATGTGACTCATATTTGGGAAAATACAGTATCCCTTTCAAAGAAGATGTCATTTGTTTGCTTTGATGCATTGTGTGCATAGTGTGATGTTCACCGTGTGTGTTTAGAGCCCATGAGGAGGCAAATGCAGCACGCAAACTTACAGCAGAACAAAGGAAAGAGAAGAAGGTGAAGAAACTTAAGGAGGATTTGAGTCATGGGGTTCACATTGCTGTTTACAGGTACAAAACATGACAAATCTGCTCAAATTTTACATTAAAATACTATGTACATTAAAGTATTATGACACACTGAGTAAATCACAGACTAAACAGAGTCTTGTTAGACTCAATGTATATGTAGTCATCAGAGAATTATGCAGTGACCAAAAATGTCAAACAACCCAAAACTATCTTGTACTTCAGCTTCAAAGTACCCACTAGGTTTCAACTCTTGCTTGCTCTCAACTTTGGGTGTTATTTCAACCAACTTTGTGTGTTATATTCTGAGAGTATTGAAGGAGTACGCTTGTTAGAAATTAGTTGGTCTTTGTTTGTTTTTTTCCTTCCCTGTATGGTCTGCCGTTTTAAAACACGTTCTGTTATTTCCAGTGCTAAGTTGTTCTCCCCTAGTGGAAAAATATACTAAAATGTATTTGAAATACATTTTGTGCTAAGTATACTATAAATATGTTTGCATATTTATGTGCTTAATAAAAATACCCTGCAAATTGTATTTTGGGTATACTAAACTGGTACTAAACTAATTTTGTGCTTATTGCACTTTAATTGTGCAGAAGTAGTGCTGAGGTCCAATAGGGCTGTGCGATATGACGATATATATCGGATGGACAAAATAAAAAGTCTATCATTTCATATTATGCTCTATCGTTTATTTCGTAGTGTCGCAAAATACATTGTTTACTGTAATACTTTTTCATCATTTGGATGACTGTGATCTTTACACGCCACCACGGGGCGGGAAAGGGAGACAGAACCAGGTGGAGAACAACCAGCCAGGGAAAAAAAATGAGGAGCTCGTTCCTAAACGAGGGACTACATCTGTAACATGGACACATTTTTAAGCACTACAGTTTTAAAATAACCGATTTTTAAGCCGTTGAAATAGGGCTGCACGATTAATCTAAATTAAATCACAAAGTCGATAAATCATGATTAGGCAGAAGCTGCGATTGTCATGTGTATCTTTCAGTGAAGCACGGTTCTGTGATCAGCAGTAAATCTCCATCTGAAGGCCAGAGGGCGCTCTCTCGCACTGAAACTCCAAATACGCCTCGCAGAAGAAACCCAGGAAATCCCTATAGCGGTTGCTGAATAAACAGAAGATTTAACTGCTTTCATT
>NW_015635521.1:32154-33624 GCF_001515625.1 Sinocyclocheilus rhinocerous
ATTTCAAACACTCGACTGACGTTATGAAGTGAGTTTGGAGTAAAAACATGTTATTAAATGTGGTATTTTCATGTGCTTTCAGATGGAGCAGCATTTACTACACAGAGCCGTAGTTCACTGACAAGCTACGCAAACAGTTTCATAATCGCAGAACGATTTCTTTGATTTCATAATCGCGCGATTAAATCTGCGCAATTATGAAATCGAAGATCTTCTATGATCTGAAGAGATCAACCATAATCTGCGATTATGAACGTGTTTTTGCGTAGCTTGTCAGTGAACTACGGCTCTGTGTAGTAAACGCTGCTCCATTTGAAAGCACGTGCTGGAGATATACTACTAATCACAGAACCGGCTTTACTGACAAGATGTGCATGACAATCACATTCGATTAATTGTGCAGCCCTAATCTGAAGTTATTACACGATACCGATACCAGTATCGGTATCGGTGCATCCCTAGTTGAAACCAGTAGCGGCTCCTGGCCGTAAATTTAGGTGGGCAGATTCTGGGTTGTAGCGCTAATATATGAAAAACATTTTGTAAGCTTTATATTCTAATCTCTGAACACATGGGGACAAAATTTGTCCTTGCGTTATCCTGTGGGTGGCGCGCTATTGTTGATTGACAGGCTCGAAGTAATGTTACACTCATAAAATGCTGTATAATAATTGCCTTAGTATTTATCACCTCCAAATGTTGATTTAGATGTTACAAGTTGTGGAGCAATTCGGGTGAGGAAAGAAGATCATGTGTCTATTCTCAGAATAAACAAAAGAAACACAACAGAACCATATAAAGGCTATTCATGTGAGCACATTTAAACTAAAGGATTTAACGTATAGTCTTTGTAAATTTGATCCACTACTCCACATAGAAAAAAAACAGACATGCCAACTAGTTACTGACCTGATGCAGACACATAGCTGAAGCGGATTGATATTGTCTTGGTGGAGCGAGGTTCACGTAAGGTAATGTGAAAATAAGTGGGGCAGTCTAAAATCTGCCCCAATGGCTCTCAGTTAGAGCACGCTGCAGTTCCCCTTTTCACCACAGATTTACGTTGCAAAATTGTGGGGCGCTGTTGAGCTCGGGAGGTCTCAGGCACCATCTGCCCCGCTTAGTATCATACATGCCTGCTAAAGCCATGCGTGGGATTTTAATATATACTGCTTACTTTACGACTTAAAATAGTCTAGAAAATCCGAAAAATATTTGTTGCAGAATGCTGAACACATTTACAATTTATTATTGATTCAGTTTATATAGAGGTCTATGTTTTGGATGAATATTTTGGATATATATATATATGAGCCGCTCCTGGTTGAAACCATAGACTGTATAAAAACATGGACGTAGTTAGGACGTAGTCCGTGACGTCACCCGTAGGTTTCTGAAGAGCGGTTTTGAAGCTCAAAGTGGGCGGAGCCGGCCGTCGCCATCTTGGCAGCGGGTCACTCCCGGCTAATC
>NW_015635521.1:36691-38680 GCF_001515625.1 Sinocyclocheilus rhinocerous
AAAGAAAATGCATATTTAACAGTATATTGGATCCGGACTTCGGTCTTAAAGGGGAAGCTGTCCAATGTTCGTCCTGTCGGCCATTTATATTAATCAAAAACATTGAGAGAAAATCGCTCACTGCTCTTGACTAAATCATTTTTGTAACTTTAATAAGAAGAAATAAAAAATAATAATATATTTATATATATATATGTATAGAATCTATACATAATACACATGTTAATTCTATCTATCTGTCTATCTATATTAGATTAACACCGTGAAGACTAATTAATTTACACAATGTATGTAGCGTTTCTTATTTATTGTAGTTTTTTGTCCTATTGCTTGCAATTAGTTTCTTATCCTTATTTCATCACTGAATGTTTATTTATCTCAAGTGAGCTTGAGGTTTTTTTTGTCTCTTTTTAGACTTGTATTAGTTTGATATTGACATTGGTGATAAGGATTATAAAAATTCTGTGGTATCAAAGATTTTAATATCATAAAAAACCTTTTTACAAGGAAAAAAATAACTATACCGTGATATATATCGTTACCATGATATAAAATTAGTCATGTCGTGATATAAGATTTTGGTCATATCGCCCACCCCTAAGGTCCAACTGAAGGTATACTTAAGTATATTTGGTTGTGCTAAAGTGGAACTATTGCAAGTATACTTCAGGTACACTTTAAAGTGTCATGAAACCCCCCTGTTTTAGCTCTGGTCTTTCACACCTTAGATCTGAAAAGATGCCAGAAATGGGTGTGTAAAACTGTGGAAAAGTGGGCGGGAAGAGGGGAGAAAACAACCAAAAAAACGCACTCATTATACAGACAAATGAATATTAAAATATCTTGAAAACAGAAAGAATAAAGGCATAGTTACTTTTTGTTTACCCTTCTTTGAATTTTCGCTCTATATCATTGTTTGCTGTACCAGGCTGCAAACATTTTTTTTTCTGCTGTAAAGTTGGGCCTTTTAACATGGGGAGTCTATGGGACTGACTTCTTTTTGGAGCCAGCTTCTAGCGGCCAGTCGATGAATTGCAGTTTTAGTAAATTCCGTGTTGGTTTCACGAGAGAGACAGGAAGGTTGCCGCTTGGTTGAAACGCAAACAACAGAGCTATATGCGTGCGCCGTCTCTGTTTCTGTGTGAGAGGAGCGCACATTTTTTGCCGCTTTATTGGCTTTGAACGATTACACAAACACACTTATATGCGTCATAATCCCTGTCTTTGCAAGTATCCTCATAAACACAGTGATTTAGGAGTAAACAGCTGAAAAAGAAAACGCATATGTAACAGTATATTGGATCCGGACTTCGGTCTTAAAGGGGAAGCTGTCCAATATTCGTCCTGTCTGCCATTCATATTAATCAAACAACAGTGAGAGAAAATCTCTCACTGCTCTTGACTAAATCTCTTTTGTAACTTTAATAAGAAGAAATAAAAAATAATAATATATTTATATATATATATGTATAGAATCTATACATAATACACATGTTAATTCTATCTATCTGTCTATCTTTTTTTTTTTTGCTGCTTTATTGGCTTTGAATGATTATATAAACTTATATGCATCAGAATCCCCGTCTTTGCAAGTATCCTCATAAACACAGTGATTTAGAGAGTAAACAGCTGAAAAAGAAAATGCATATTTAACAGTATATTGGATCCGGACTTCGGTCTTAAAGGGGAAGCTGTCCAATGTTCGTCCTGTCGGCCATTTATATTAATCAAAAACATTGAGAGAAAATCGCTCACTGCTCTTGACTAAATCATTTTTGTAACTTTAATAAGAAGAAATAAAAAATAATAATATATTTATATATATATATGTATAGAATCTATACATAATACACATGTTAATTCTATCTATCTGTCTATCTATATTAGATTAACACCGTGAAGACTAATTAATTTACACAATGTATGTAGCGTTTCTTATTTATTGTAGTTTTTTGTCCTATTGCTTGCAATTAGTTTCTTATCCTTATT
>NW_015635521.1:38793-46242 GCF_001515625.1 Sinocyclocheilus rhinocerous
GAAAACAACCAAAAAAACGCACTCATTATACAGACAAATGAATATTAAAATATCTTGAAAACAGAAAGAATAAAGGCATAGTTACTTTTTGTTTACCCTTCTTTGAATTTTCGCTCTATATCATTGTTTGCTGTGTATCACAATAATCCGTTGTGTCAGACGTACCACTGTATCAGTTGCCCTTATTCGCACATATGTCATTTTAAGAAGATGTGATATGTGCACATACATGGTGCTGGTTCATGTTTGGAGCACGAGAGAATATGAAATATTCTATAATATATTATTATTGAATTATATATATATATATATATATATATAATTCAATAATAATATAATATTAAATATGAAATATGTTCACAAAACCTGAAACACGTTTGCTCCGGTCTGGATATGAACTATGATCCTCGCAGCGAGTTTTGTTTAACTCATCGCACCTTTCAGCTGGTTCAACTTTGCTTTTTGAACCGGAAGAACGAAATTGCTCCAAAAAATGGGGGAAAAAAAATACAACTCTTTTCCCTTAATAATAAACATAATGAGTGCTATTGTTGTTTTCACCAATGTGCAACCTGTTCATATGTTAACATCTCAAAAAATGTGTTTCAGGCTTTCATGACACTTTAAATATCTTGCATTTAAAGACTGATACAGAGATCATACAGTCCTTATTAATAGTGATATTAAAACACATTTTAGGCATAATATTAAGAAATGTGTATTGTGTAATACAGAAGTACTGCAAATAAAGTTTAATTAGAATTTTACATCAGTAAGCCTTAAGTGACATTTCAATAAATGTTAATGGATTTTAAATATACTTAGTATGAAATAAACATATGTTAAATAAATTATGGCGTAGGTTTTTTTTGTTTTGATTAGGGTCTCTCCACATTCAATTCAGTTTTTTTTCTCATATGATTTCAGTCAACTTTTAATAGCATTGTTCTCACTGCTTGCACACAACAACCTACAGTGTGGCCAGTGATGTCTTTTTCGCTAATTTGTTTACTCAAGTAGTTTATCTGCTTTGCCTTCAGAATCCGAAATCTGCATAATCCAGCCAAGAAGTTTAAGGTGGAGGCCAATGCAAACCAACTGTACCTCACTGGCACCGTGGTACTTCACAGAGATGTCAACATTGTAGTAGTGGAGGGAGGTGGGTGAAAGTGATTAGAGAATCTCTATAGATGATTCTCTTCACATATGGTTATTATTATTATTCTCAGGATTTTTATTTATTAATTGACTCCTTACTCCCTGAAGGCCCCAAAGCACAGAAGAAATTTAAACGACTGATGTTGAATAGAATCAAATGGGATGAGCCGAATTCCAAGAGAGATGGTAAGGGAATTTAAGAGTGATAGAAGATGCAGACATTTATTGATCAGCCTTTTTTGAGCTGTGATTTATAGCTGACATTTGACATTCCATGTTTCTTTTAGAGCCTCAAGATTCAGATGATGAGGGTTCCAGGAAGAATAATAAATGCACACTGGTTTGGGAGGTAACTGCATACCAGATATATGCTTATGTAAACCAATGAAACATTTACCAAAAATTATTTAGTAGTTTGTCATCATGACTCACCATTTGTGATACAACTATTTTATTTTCTTGACCTTTGCATGGTTTTTACTGATATGCAAGTAACACACTAAGTAATATGAGAGATAGGTTTTCTTCCTTTTTCTTATTATGTTTCTTATTTCTTATTGTATGCTTTGTGTACTTAAATACATACTTTTTCCTCTCTCTCAGGGTACAGCCAAGGAACGTAGTTATGGGGAGGTTAAGTTTAAACAGTGTCCAACAGAAAGTATGGCTAGGGAACATTTTAAGAAGCATGGCACTGAGCACTACTGGGACTTGGCTCTGAGTCAGAGTGTTCTGGAGACAACTGATGACTGAGAAATAGACGGAGCTCAACAGAAGAATAACAAAGAAACAGTGGAGCCTGTGGCATGTGCACCTTGCACGCATATTTTTTTCTTTTACATTTTTTTTTTTGAGAGAGTGAAGGAAGTGGAATAGACTGAGAGAAACCTGTATATGTAAATATAGTTTGAGTGTGTAAGAGAATGATTGTTTTCGTACCTGGAATACAAGTGTGCAAGGCTTAAGAACAAGACCAGAGCTGGTGTAATGAATAGGATGTTAACCCTTATGTGTACTGCAGAACTTTACAATGCTGGAAGCTTGAATAACAGTGGACTCTGGTTTTGTATCTCTTGTAACAGTTTTGTAGTGTAGGCTGTGTGGTGTTTGATCTTGTGTAATTTCTACCTTGGATCCATCTGGTTTGAGTTTTGCGTATTGTGCTCTCAACATTTTGATGCAGTCTTTTCAGTAAATAAGCCTCACTCCAGAAATAAGTTAATTGACACTGTGTAGTTTGTTACTGAATGCACAAACAAGAGTATTGGTTTCTGTATGACACAAAACTGGTAATTCTAGTATGGCTAAAGAATGGAGAGAAAAAAATAGGAAACCGGAAGTGTCAGAACACATTTTTTCTTCCAAATTTCATGTCATGGATCAAATGTGAAAAGTGCAACTAACCAGATGCTAATGATTAAAGCTAGGGGAAAAGAAATATCTTGCTTGTTTGTTGATACAGGCTTGGTTCATTTTATGATACAGTATATAATGTAATTTTAAGTCCTCCAGTCAAATTCAGTGGTGGTACAACAGTATTTGGACCAGGTATTATTTGTGAAGATGATTCAAAACTGTTTCCCAACCTTGTTCCTGTAGTACCCACATGACCTCACATTTTTATATATCTCCCTAATTAAACATATCCATTTCAACTTCTCAGTTAAGACTTTAAAACTCCAAGGGGACAAGGGAAGTATCCGTTGACACTCTTGACTCCTTGATTTTGTCTAAAGGAGCAGGTATACCAATAATATGTATGCTTCAAGTTAACCTTAAGATGTTTTTTGTTTTTTTACATAACCATAGTTAAATGTGTTATAGGCAAATACGTTGGTGCATACAATAGACTGTAAATTATTAAGCTCCATAGCAGATTCCAAATGATCAAGGGAATTCCAGTTACTTGGGTTCCACCAGTTGTGGGCACTTACTCAATGTAGGCAAATACATGCATCCAAATCCACAAGGAAGTTACTGAGAGAAGTGCATACAACTTGGAAGCTTTACACAAAGTCCATAACCTGAAATGGGTGTCATACCGAAACACCCAAAATGTTTATGTTGTGGCTACTCCAGAGCCGGGGTTGGAAAATGGTAGTTGAAAAGAGCCTGATTCCAGTCATACAACTGCATCCATAGCAGTATACATGATAAATTTTAAGTCAGAATCATCAAAATGATATGAGACCATGGGGGTATTCCAGAAAGCAGGTTCTGTGACATACCAGGGCAAGTTTATGGAAAACCATTCAGTCCCAAAGGAGAAATAACTTTCAGGGTATGTAAGCAGCCATAGCAACTTGTGCTCAACATAACCTGCTCTGGGCCAGGTTGTGTGTTCACAGTGAACATATTCTGGATTGACTGAACCTACTCGCAGCCATGGTTTTGGAATCAGCTTACCTTGAGTAAGCAAGTTTTGGGTTAATCAACTGAGAGTTCAGGGGTGTATTCCAGAATGGAGGTTCAACAAACTCTGAGTTAAAACTTGAACTCTTAAGTTGGCTTGAGATGGGAAACTCTTGAGTTTTCGGTTTCTGAACAGCTGAACAGAGTTAGTTCAATCCATTCTGAGTATGTTAACTCTTGAGTTTAGCGCGTGCACCATGACTTTGAAAAGCCATGATCAATGGAGCTCTGAAATTACGATTCACCATGGCAACAGCACCCGACAAAAAGACTACGCAATACGTAACTTTAATTCTTAATCGCTGTTATAAGTTATTGAACTAATCTTCATTTTAATGGTATCCCACGGGCAAAAAAGAAAAAAAATTAAACATAAAAACATAATTCAGTCAGGTAAAGCTTTAAGGTTTATGGGTGTAGGCTACATGACTTTACAAACATTTGACATATTCAATAAATATCATTCAGTGTCTATTTCAATGTGCAGTGGCTTTTCCCACATAGTCTAATGCTCTTTTCACATAATTAAATGTTCTCTAATCCAACATACATTTCTTAATTAGTGTAATGAAATAAACATTTGACTTCTATTCAGCCAACAGCAAGAAGGCAGAGACTCATAATATGGGGGGAGAACCTGCACCAGCATCACTGACAGATGAAGAGATGGCCACAATACCTATATTAAAATCCAACAGGGAAAATAATAAGTTGCTTTTTTATTTGTGGGAAATAAAGCTGACCAAATTAATTGTGAATAATTAGTGTTTATTTAACAGCTGTGGTGGTGGTTACGGCATATATCTTGCACTACCCTTCCATCTGGCATCCTTCCATTCCATACAGTAATCAGCTTCATTTTCGGAAGGTGTGATGATAGGAATATGCATGTCATCAATGCATCCAATCACACTGGAAAACCTAAAGGAAATTCTAATTATTAAGTTAGCCTAGTTCCAGAGGTCGCAGCAAGATGTTATCAAGTGAATATCATAAAGTGGTACCGCTCCAATAAATATGCATGTGGATATGGCTAGGCCTGTCGCAATAATCAATATATCGACTTGTCGCGCAATATATGTACATGACCTCAATAATTTTTGGTGACGCAATATATCGCCCATTATATTTACTTAAAAATTAGACATCTGACTGCTAAGTAGTGATTGTGTTTTTCAGCAATAGTGTGCACCCTTAATTTACAGAGAAAAGAAGGTCAGGGAAAAATCTGTAGATGGAAAAATCTCCATATAAGTTCTTTGTGCATTTTTCTACTTTTTTGTTAGAAAATTTTTATTTAATATTTATTCAGGTTTTTTAAGGTATCTAATATTTTGATGATCTAAATATTCTTAAAAATTAAAAGTTTGTTGTCATTTGGGGGGGGGGCATGGGAAAAGTCATGTGCCCCAACACAAGTGGGTTGACATAAAAATGGCGCTGCACAAGTGCCTGGACAACGCATCTCTCTTTTATTAGAATGGTTGAACTGGATCATCGAAGGTCAGAAGCAAAGACATTGCTTAATAGAATGGGATTAAATACATAAAGGATATTTGTGTTGTTTAACATTTAATTATTGCAGGTTTGCGTCATATTCTGAGTTGCATTATTTTTATTCATTTTGAGGAATACTGAATCTGTGTTTTTTTTGTGTGTGAGTGAGATGAATTAATGCATATTCATATAAATTGTGATCTCCAAAAACCAATGGCTAAAGGAACACTGTAAATTTGCCAAATCGTTCTAAGATAATTATTATTACATTTCTGATCTTTTATATTTATACCTTCCAGTTTAACACTGAAATCTAAATTTGGTTACACCAAATACACAAAATAATGATCTTTAAAAAAGCATCATATGACCCCTTTAAAAGATTTTTATCTTGTTCACTTTCTAGTTGTTTGTCATATATATCAATTATGTTTTGAATTAAGCTATTTTCTTTGGTTCTTTTGGTTTTGGCTATTTCTTTACTTCTTGAGACTGCAAATGTTCTAATTTCATATTTCATAATTTCCCAATTTGTTCCATATAAGCCTGATATTTTAGCATTAATGTAACATCACTTTATCACACTTTTAACATTATCCTTAAACTGAACATCTTCAAAAAGTGAATTATTTAATTTCCAGTAATTGAAGTGAGATCCTCGAGTTCTTGTATCACCAAGGCTGATAACTAAATGGATCATTCTATGGTCACTGAAGACTGAAGGCACTATTTCAGTCTCCTGAATTTGATTCCCAAATTCCTCAGATGTTAACCAAAAGTCAATTCTAGATTGTATAGATCTATCCTTATTACTCCAAGTAAAGTCTATCTTATCAAGATTTCTGTGCCTCCATTCATCCCGACAATTTAATTGGGAACATAAATTAAATATATCAGTATATTGGGACTGTCTACTGATACGGGGAGGAAAACAATCCAAAAAAGGATCATTCATAGTGTTCCAAATCACCATAAAATTTTCCCTTTATAATTACCTTTCAAAACTGCGACCCCTGCTGATTTATTACTCCCCTATACCAACCAGATATCACTACCCCATTGATTTCTCCTAAAAACAAAATCAGACGTTACTGTATGAGTTTCCTGTAAAAAATAAATGTCAGCCTTAAATCTTTTAAGAAATAAAAAAATAGCTTTTCTCTTTAACAAATCACGAATGCCCTTAACATTGAACGAATATAAGTGAACAGAACACTGAGCATCGGCAGTAATGAGGCGCGTTGGAGTGACGTCACCGCCCCTCTTCCACTGATTGGCTAGAGAGAGAGCTAAGCACAAAAAACAGAGAAATATAACCAAGGAAAACATGATTTTGTGTGCAATTCGGATAATTTAGCATTAATATTTCAGTTTTGTGCAATATGATTTTAAATGTGTTTAAAGTTTTTATTCGTGCTTATTATTTTTTTTAAATACGTTATTAAATTTTTGATTTGCACTTATTATTTTTGATCCGTGACCATTGTTTGCTATTCTGGAAACTTTGCTTGCGTTTTTAAATTTTGGTTTCACACTTATTTTTTTTTATCCGCGACTGCAATACATTTGGCGGGAATATGATCCCATAGTTTTCTTGTACAATTGTTTTAAAATTTGTCTATTAAAGCAAACAAACAGACACAAAATCCGCCACAGCGGATTAACCAAAACAAAAGACACAAGAGAGAAAGAAATGATTTTGAATGGTCAATCGCGCTGAGAAACGCGCAGGCAACACTACTACACCATACCTCGCCCTTTTTTGGGTTGCCATGTCCGCATATTATAAATGCATCGGAGGGAAAAAATCTGACGTTGGACTTGTTTTTCATAAATTCGCTTTTAAACATGGGTAGTCTCAGATTTCCATTGCAGTCACGTATTTGCATTGTTAGTACTTGTTTTCGGCTTTCCACGCTGATCCATAGCCTATTAGAGATATTGATTATTTTTTTGTCGGACCAGGACGTTTCTTTAGCGAGATATTATTATTTACTGTCAGAAAAAATTAGTCATGGGACGATTGATACAGAGGCTCCGATGCTCCGACGCAGTTTTCAAAGCACTAGTGTATCACACACAGTGCCGATGCTTGTATCGAAATGACAATACCACGTGATTGATGACGTTTGAAGCTTCGAACGTCATGCTGTATAGACCAATTTAGATTAGACGTCACAGTTACGTCACTTGCAGCTGCGCGCGCATAGTGGTCGCAGAAAAACATTGGGAACAAGTGGAGATAAATGAGTAAAATCCATGGAATAAAAGAAAAAAATATTTTTGTGCCTTTTGATGTCAAGATCGGAATGCAAATAATTTTTATAGAATACTGTCGTCAAAGACGCCATTTGAAGCTAAACGCAGACGTTTAAACGGACA
>NW_015635521.1:49134-52574 GCF_001515625.1 Sinocyclocheilus rhinocerous
AGTGACTGTACCATCGAGCGTATTTTGCAGTATTAAACACGTATTTATACCGATTTCATCAGGCTCCGAAAAATCTTCAAAAAAGAACACAAAGAATGGCCTTCTCAGCTGTCATAGTTGCAACTCTTGCGTCATCAGAACAGAGTGTTCAACGCACCACCGTTTCCGTTTAAAAAACGTTTTGCACCGTTTTTGTCGGGGCTGAACGAAGCCCTGGTTTGAAAAATAAAATCGGCGCTTCGCATGATTCTTGTGTTTGACTTGACATTGACTTGCTTGTGTGTGTGTGTTATTTTGGATTCAGTAGGATAGTTTAGAACAGGGATGGGCAACTTTGATAGTGAGGAGGGCCAGCATTTTTTCTCTTTTATACCAAGGGGCCAGATTACTAATCCACGTCCACACACCTTTTACACCGTCTTACTCAATTTCCTTTTTATTGAAGGAAATGAAATTAGATAGGCTGGAGAAACCGAGTCTGACCACCAGATGTCGCTCATGCGCACTGTGTTAAAAAGCTTCGAGTAATGAACCGTTTTTTCATTTAAGTTGGACATCTCTTCACAATGCACATTCTGTAATTCTAATTTGTAAACAATATCAGACTTATTTTTTGAATGTGAGTATGCAAAGGATTTTTGGAAAGAAATGTTATTTTTTATTTTAATTAATTTATTATTTATTTAGAAAAAAGAAAAAAAAGAAAAGATGTTTAACTTTTTATGTATTTGTTTTTGTTCTGTTTATATTTCATTTTTATTATTCTTTATATATTTATTGTTTTGTATTCTGGTTGTGTATGTAATTTATTGCTATGACCATTTAAGTTATTTTTTATTTTAATTAATTTATTATTTATTTAGAAAAAAGAAAAAAAAGAAAAGATGTTTAACTTTTTATTTATTTGTTTTTGTTCTGTTTATATTTCATTTTTATTATTCTTTATATATTTATTGTTTTGTATTCTGGTTGTGTATATAATTTATTGCTATGACTGTATCCCCGGTGAATGTTATATCTTCAATAAAAAAAATAAAAAAAAACGGTTCAAAAAACCTCGATTTCCCATCACTAGAAACAATTGCCGCCCCAAATTATGCCTAAATTAAACTACGTTGTTATATTCCGATTATAAATATACCATATTCGTTTCAAATTGTAAATTACATTATTGTTTATTAAGTGATTTACTTTTGGATCAAATTTAACTCTACAATAATTTATAAATTATTATTATTATTATTTGAACTACATCACTTTTCAATCCGGCATCTACAGCGGGCAGCTGGGGCCTTTCCCCGGGGTCCTCAGTCAACGTGTTGCCGAACGTTTGTATGTGCAATGAGCTGATGGGCTTGTTTTGCTTGCACGTTTTTAGATATTTGGAGGTACGTGTACGATTCCGCTGATATTTCCGAACGAATACCATGATGCCGGGGGAGAACCAGTCCAAAGCCGTAGGAATCGCCTCAGAAGCTACTTCTGGCACTTGTCAAAACTGCACTGTTTTAAATCAGGTGAGAACTTTATTCCTTACGCCAAGATAGTGTCCACTATTTGACATCACTTAATTGGTTACCCAAGTAATAATGGGTGTTTCATGAGAATTGGAGCAGATTAATGATGCAATTTGTTAATGTAATACTTATTTGGTTTTAATACATGGAAATTGAGTATATCAATACGATGTTGTTTATATTACGTCTATCCTAGTCATTGTTGATTGTAATTATACAGTAACTTCTTATAAATGTGATTTCCAGTTAGTGGTACGCAACTGAATATTGGTTGATGTTATTTGATTAATTTGGTGTTTAATGCAGTTATCAACCGTCATCTGTTTTGACGAATTTCCTTATTCAAATCATTATACTGTCTGTTGATTACAAGTAAAGCTGAATTTGTATGTCTGTGATTCTACGTTTTCCAGAGCTTGGATGAATATGTGGCTGCTTTGTTAACTCTGAAGCAGAAGATCGTTGACACAGAGTGAGTTTATTTTATTTTTAATTATTATTATTTGGTATAATTTCAAGATGTTTAACCTCACTTGCAGGGCAGCAGCACAGTTCTTGCAAGGTAGCAAAAGAATAGTGTTAATTAAAATATTACGTAGGCTTAGGTCTGACTTTGGTTTTTCTGTATGAACTGCAGTATTAGAGTTGCTTGTTGTCATGACACTAAGCATTTGTGTTGTTTTGTGGCTATCCACCTTTTTCTTGTTGTAAAAATGGGCGCGGCCATTTGTAAATTCTATGGGTCTGGCTTCCGGTCTCATCTGCGTCCACTCCGTCCAGCTATTTTTAGCTGAACAAAACAGTTCGTTTTGCTGCTTGATATTGAACGTTGGTGTGTCTTATCATATTATTTTAATGTATTATCTTAATTATGAACACACTGGTTTGTAGTGCAAACAGTTTTACCGTTTACTGCACGTTGTTATTCTCCTCGTTATTTACCTATAGCGGCTAATGAACCGGAAGTCTCACCCATAGGCTTACTTCTGCGTTGAAGAAAAAGGTGGATAAGGAATTGGGAATTCACAATAAAATGTATGCAGTTCCTTTGTAAATATGCAAATAAGCATTAAAAGCAATTAATGACACCACGACTTTCCGTTACATTTGAAAGTTGGTTGTGGACCAAGTCATTCAGAGATTTTCAAATTTTAATCATACATTGCATATACATTTTACAGTAAATTATTATAAATAAATAAAAAATATATAGCAAATCTAAGCCTTTATTATGTGCACATCAAAATTTGGATAGAGCATGTTCTTCAAACGGTTCAGGTTTTAGTAATTGCAGTTGAATAGCAAAAGTTTAATATTTAGGATTAAGGGGTTCTAACTAGAATATTTAAAGAAATATCCTTACATTTTTTTAATACTGTAACTATAATTATCATGTTTGACCGGAAGGATGTTTTCTTAACTTGTTACTTGTTGACTTTTTAGTTTTATTTGCTGTGTCAAAAATTATGAAGGTATTTATTATATCTAGTAACTTTTTTACTTTATTTTCAGCTGTCTCTTGAGTGAATACAAAGAGAAGTGTGATGATATCCTTTTATAAAGCTATGTAGATGATAACGTTGTACTTGTTTTTGTCATGCTCTCTGTTGATTTACTGATTGATTTCATTGTAGACTATAAGCATATTATCTGAGTTTGCTAATGAGGGACTGTTTGGTCCTGAATTAAAGGGGTCCTATTATGCTCTTTTACAAAGTCTTGATTTTGTTTTGGGGGTGTACTAGAACATGCTCTCATGCTTGGTGGTTCCAAAAACGCATTATTTTTCACATTATTTACATTATTAAAATACCTTTCTCCCCATCCTGGCACAAACGGCTCGATTAGTTCCGGCTTTGATGAACTTCTTCATCGTCTCGTCTGATGCACTCAACCAAGCGTTCTAACCACAACCTCGCCCCT
>NW_015635521.1:53788-76381 GCF_001515625.1 Sinocyclocheilus rhinocerous
TCCTATTATGCTTTTTTACAAAGTCTTGATTTTGTTTTGGGGGTGTACTAGAACATGCTCTCATGCTTGGTGGTTCGAAAAACGCATTATTTTTCACATTATTTACATTATTAAAATACCTTTCTCCCCATCCTGGCACAAACGGCTCGATTAGTTCCGGCTTTGATGAAGGTCCGCCTTCCGAAAAACAAAATGTGTTGTGATTGGTTAGCTGTCCCAGTGCGTTGTGATTGGCGAACAGCTTAGACGGTGTTTCAGTACTGCCACGCCCCTTGCTCCGTCTTTCAACAAAAGCTTTTTGGGCGAATCCGGCAGGCACTGTACTCCCTCATGTTGTGGAAGTTATAATTGGGGTTATAATGCTCAGGAACAGAGTTAAAAAATAAATTGCAACCACTGTTTCCTGACATCATCCGCTTTCGGAAGCCCAAACAAAGACGTTTGGGCACGGAGGTGAAAAAAAACAACGTTTCAGGCGGTCGCACACCGGACAAGAAGTGCAGCGTCGCGCCACGTCTTTAAAATTCGAATACATTATTATCTATGAGTGTAGGCACACCGGCGGCGTCTGTCCGCGGCGCCCAGCTACGTCGTGTTGTACTTGTAAGAATTGTTCTAGACATGCAGAAAATTTGACGCTACAGCACAGCAGCTCTTCTTCTTCGTTTTCTCTGATGCACTAACTCTGCAGCAGCACTTCTTCTTCGTCGTCTCGTCTGATGCACTCACTCAACCAAGCCCAAACATACACACTGACTAAAATTAAAAAAGTGAAAAAGCATAACAGGATCCCTTTAAGCAATATCATATGGGCATGAGTGTTGTTGTATTGAATATCAGCCCAGCCACATTAAGCTGCAGGTAATTACAGCCATACTGATATTCACTGCAACAGCATGGTTGTGAAAATACTGCATTTATAAATTGGTTCAAGAAACAAAATTAGTATTAAACAGGAACCTTTTTTTTTCATTTTGATTTATTTTAAGTACAAATTATATTTTTACTGTCTGCTATGCGACATCCTTTACAAATGGTAAATGGTTAGGATGACATAAATTAACATTTTGAATGGCAAAACTATTTTCACTGCAATCAAGCATGTTTATAATTAGGAAAATACATTAAAATTACCTGTTTTGTACTGCAAAAAATAGCTAGAAGCAGGTGCCACTTGAACCCTAGCACATTTAATTTACAAATGTCTGTGGATACAGTCACTGTTCTCTTACACAGCAGAAAAGCTACTGGTGTAAAAGCTCACATGGCAAAGAGGTGGTATGTGTGAAACGCACCTTGCCTTCATAAGAGTGTGCAGGCAATAAACAGTTCAGGCAAAAAAAAAAAAAAAAGTTAACAATAACAACGCCTTTAACCAGTTATCAGCATAAGAAATAACATTTTCACTTTGGAACAATTAAAAAGTTGTGAGTGAAAAAACACAGATACTCCAACTTTAAAGGGGTCATATGATGCGATTTCAATTTTTCCTTTCTCTTTGGAGTGTTACACCCTTTAATAAAAATAAAAAAAATCCCTTAGCACATTTACACTCTGCAACGTGCTCCACACAACTCATATACACTGGCTTTAAACACAGTGAACGCAAAGCTTGAAAATTTATTTTTTTCTCTATGGATCCATCTTTGTTTTCCTTGACAAAACATCACAGCTTCAGAAATCTCAGAGGTAAGATGATATTTTCTGTTTCACTGCAGTTATATTACACACTGTGTAATATAAATATTTTTAAGCTGACATTTATATTTTAACAAGTTGCTGTTTACCAATGTAATTTGCAGTACAAATTTGCTAGGCTGTTACCAGAACTGGTGACTGAGAATACACAATGCATGTGAGCCTAGGGCTTAAATGGCATACCCATAACAACTGCAAAGACATTGTACTTCTTATCATGTTGTAACTAAAGTAATGCAAAGCCTGGATGCTGCTGTACAAGTACTTTACGCTCAGTGGCAGATAAGTTCCTTAATACTTGCACCGGTCATTTGCATTTTAGTATTGCTTTAGAAGTTTGATAATGTGCACAGTATCGTAATTTTGGGCAAAAATTGTTGATTGTCATTTAAGTATGTGACTAAATTAATGTCTTTAAAACATGATGTTTTTCAAAGAGAGAGCAGCAAACTGCACAAACAGCTGGATGAGGTGTTGCTGAAGCTTGAGCCCTTAGAGAAACAGACAGTGGAGTATGAACAGATGAAGACAGAGCTGGAGAAAACTAAGGTCTGTATTCAAACACACTAATTTTTATCTCTAGAATTCAAACTTTTAGCAGTTGCTACCAATACCAGTGAAATTCTCTGATTCTCTTTTCCAATTTTAGCACATATTAAAAACTCTCACTTTTATTTAAAAAGTTAAATTTTAATAAAAACATTAACGAGTGTTTCCCACAGTGTAAATATTATTTCTTATGGGATTTATACTAGTGAACAAATAATTAACTTGAGGGGATAGTTCACGAAAAAAAAAAAATATATTTTTGACAAAAAAGTGCATTTTTTTACTATTCACAATTGAAGCTGCATTACCACGAGGCATGAGCATGCTTAAAAAAAGAAATGTTTACTATCTACCTACTCATTGAGATTAAAGCAATTGAATGACTGCACTTTTGTGTTGAATTTGTCGGCACTCTGTACTACCAATACTGTAGGAAGACGGTACTAAAATCTTAAGTTAGAATAGTCATTCATTACAAAGTTTGTAAAGCTGACTCCAACTGGACTGGAAATATGTGCATGTTAATTTCTCCTTTTTTAAATTGTTTTTTTTAATTCAACAGGCTGATTTGAAGTCATATCAGCTGAGGTGTGAAGATGTCGACAGGCTAAAATCTGAAAAAGCTCAGACACTTACTCTGTAAGACCACTTTACTGTAGTACTATGGTGGTTTAGTTGCTCTTGTGATTGTCTTCTGCTCATAGTATTTGTCTGTCTGTCTTCCCAGGAAAGAAAAAGTTGAAGAATCCTTAAGACAAGCAGAGGGTACATGCATCACAAATTATTTTAGGTTAAGATTAGAACGGGGCCTATAGATCAAGACTGCTGATCATATTAAAGGGACGATTCATCAAAAAATGAAAATTCTGTCATCATTTCCCTTCCCTCAAGTGTGCGCCAAACTGACTTCCACTGACTTCCATAGTTCTCTTGTTGAGCACAAAAGAAGGTATTTTGAAGAATGTTTGTACCAATCAGTTGATGGTAGCTGTTGGCGTGCATAATATGGAAATAAAGAAAAAATACTATGGAAGTCAGAGGCTACCATCAAAGGTTTTGGTTACTAACTCGCAAAAGTTTGTAGCAACTTGAAGGTTGGTAAATGAAAATTTTCTTTTTTTTTTTTTTTTGTGAACTGTCTCTTCAGTCTAAATACAAATAATAAAAACTGAAACCAACAATGTAGTGTACACACACTGAATTACTGCATTGTATTTGTGTTGCTCATAAACATGTTGTTTTCACAGATACCGTGCAAAGGCAAAACCTGGAGAATGAGAAACTCAAAACTGAAAAGAAATCACTGGAGGAAGATCTACAGAAAACTCAGGTTAGGTTCTTTAAAGTTACCTCTGTAATTAAAAAAAAAGGCTGTTAAAATGGAATACTGGCTTCTAAATGCAAGTTATTGATTTAATTTCACCTTAGATTGTCTCTAAAATAACAGGGTTAATATACCATTTTTCATTTGCTTCTTTGACTTATATTTCATTGATTGTCATTTTTTTCCTGTTTTATTTCAAGGATTCCCTCAGAAAATATCTTCAGACTGCAGAGGAACATGAGAATCTCAAGCTGGAGAATGCCAAGACACTCATTCAGTAAGTCCAACTGGGTCTGTTATAGTCATAATGAACTGTGCTGCTGTGTTAATTAAATGTTGCTTTGATGGGTTGGTTATATTTTCTATAAACACACTGTGCTGGGGCCCATTCTTCATACCTCACTTAATACATCTTAGATGATTTGACAGATGTGAGATCATCTAATTGTGATAACTGATCTCTGGCTTGGTTCTTCAAACTAATTTGTGGATTTGATTAAAATATCTGGATTAAGTTGTGTGAGATTACTGCATATTCTTGAGTGCATTGGAAAGAGCAGATATATTGATACTCAAGACCATGGTAAGCAATGCAAAGCAAGACAGCAACGTAATGACATCATATTAAAAAAGAACATCACACATCTGATGAAAAACTTTATGAATTTCTTGATCTTTATAAGGAAACCAAGCAACTAAAATGGCAGAAAAGTTATTATAGATAAATGAAATGTGTACTTTCTCCTTTATTTCCATTATTTCATGATTTCTAGTATTTGTACAGACTCAACATTTTTATTTCAGTGTTGTAATTAGCAGTTCATTTAATCTTTTCAAGATTTGTTACATAACAGCACTAATTAAAGTTTCCTAGGAGTCAAAAACATTTTTCTAAGCATTTTTACAGAGTTACATCAGTGTATCAAGCCACTTGAATAATAGCTGTCACCGTTCAGGTTAATGCACGGCTCAGACTCCAATATAATTATAAGGTAATTATTCCCTCACAAATAAATCTCTCAATAGGGCTGGGTATCGTTCAAAAATTTTCGACAATTTTAACAAGATTACATTATCTAAAAAAAAAAACGTTGGTTTTATTTTTCAGCTTGTTGATGTTTATACAAACTCAAAGACTCATCTCCTGAGCCACTGCACAAAGGAACAAAATGTAACCAACACAATAAATCAGTGCAAATAGTTTTAATAAAGCTCAAATAGTCTTCAGTTTACACATCTGTTAGGCTACATTTACACTAGTGCTGATTAGAATAGAATGATTTACTGATGAGCATTAGCAGCTTCCAGCGCTGTCTGTCTGTGACAGACATCTGCGTATGATCGGAACTCCACGCAGCTCTCTTCGCCTTACATCTAAGGGGGCTGGGACACATTCACACTACAGCCTCACGTGTGCACCACATCTCTGAGTGTAACCGGTGTAAACTAGTAGGTGTGTTCGACTTGACGCGGACCGACTGTGCAGACCGATCGGTGTATTACAGTACCACGAGAGCTAAAGAGAGCAGACTGCTCCGTGCGCTTTCGAATTGCTCTCGCGGATGTCAAACACTGATCGATCTGTGTCGCTCGCGCCTCTTATAGTCGGACCAGGGCCGTCCTTAGCTGATGCGGGGCCCGGTGCGACCGCACCAGTTGCACCCCCCTCAGGACGGCCCTGAGTCGAACACACCAGCTAGTGCTGCAGGCTTATTGGCTCACTGACGCTGATGAGATTAACCCCTTAGGTATCGAAATTTGGAACCGAACGACGAGGCGTTTTTCGATACTCGCCTAAAAAGTATCGAACTCGATACCCAGCCTATCTCTCAATGAATGAATGTGTCTATATTATTTTAGACTATATAACATTATAATATTATTTAAATAAAAAAAAGCTTTTAAATTATTATTATTTTAAATTATTATTGTCCCTGGTTTAATAGGGTACTCTTGTAAAAAAAAAAAAAGCAGTGGCTTGGATAGACTTTAAGAATCATCTCCGCTTAAAAAGTTGCAGTCTATTTGAGCTTATGGACCTGTTGCTATTACAGCAACTCCAGGATGAGCTTCAAAGAACTTAATCCTGGATTATGTCAAATCATCAACAGTAAAACCCATTTGAGTAATCCACGTACAAAGAATGGGCCCCTGGTGTACTGTACCTATTTTTTAATTGTTTACAAATCGAAACAATGACAGATGCTTTTCCTTTTTTTGTTGTTGATGTAGGCCTATACTTAAGTTTTTGTTAGTGTTGAATCTGACATTCTAGAATTGAAATTCATTAAAAATATTTAAGTGTGTGTTGTGTTTTTCTCTCAGGAAAGGAAACCTTGAGAATGAAATTTTGGTGCTGAAAGGTCTGTGTTAGTGATCTTATATTTTAATCAAATTGCAGTGCATGAATGAAAAACTCTGCTTTAGATTTGAAATATGGACTATTGCGCATATTAAAACATATTGGACTATCATACATATTAAAATATGTAGCATATTGGATTATTTCCTAATCTCCATACCTATTCTCCAGCAGCTAGTTTTGTGCACCATACAAGTTGGAAATAAAATCTTAATTAAAATGTAATTGTCTATTTGTACACAGAGGCAAATTTTCAACAGGACAATGAAATCATTGTTCTAAGAAATGAGAAGAGAAGACTTGAAGAAATGTTGTACACAACACAGGTTTAAATTTTTCTTAAACATTATATATCCTCTGGTAAAATGTAAAGTAAAAGGCTATGATTTTAATGTCGATTACTGTTTTTACTGATTTTTTTTTTTTTATTAGCAAAGACTCGGCAAACTTGAGGAGTTGTTCAACAAAGGTATAAGATGTGCATTCTTATACCTAGTAAATTGTATATTATTTGATCCATTGTTTTCCGTCATTAAACGAAATAATTTTTGTCTTAGAAAAAAGGAGTAAGTCTTCTCAAACAGATGCTGAGCCACTAATTGACAAAGGTATGTATTGTCTAAAACTGTTAGACTTTCCATTGTATGAAGAAATGCTTAAATATTTAAAAGAAAACAGCTTGATAGCATGGCACTTGATAATGTTTTCTTTAATTGATAATGTTTACTTTAGGCAAAGTCAGAATGCTGCTTGAAGAGCTCTGGCATTGTGTGGAAAGTTCCCAATCGCAAGAAAATCTGTTTCTCGCTGGTAATCATTCTTGCATTGATTGAACTTTTATTTTTCTAAATTGTATTTGTTGTCAGGCAACCAAGGTATATTCTGATAGAGGCAATGCGTATTTCTTTTGTAGGAGAAGAGGCAACACCCTTGAAAAACCAACTTCAAAGAATATCTTCTCAACCACTGCCTAACAGTCCTTTAAAAAGACAGATTTCTCATCCATCTCCTGGAAATCCCAGTCCAGAAACTCTATTACAATCTTCAAAACACTCCACACCTAAAACACCTCCTGAGGCCAATAGGCCTGAATCATCTCAGAAACTGATAAAGCAGAATAATGATCAACATTTCAGTATATCAAGTAGAAAGAGGAAAGTAAGTTCAGATGTGCTTGAACATGTGAACACTTGGACTGAAGATGCTACTAAATCTTTACTAAAGGAAATGACAGTTAGAGTTGGAGATGACTTGTTATATGGAGATTACTCTGTGGATTTGCAGGACATTAAAGAGTGGTTCAAGCCTTTGCCTGCAGCTTTATCTCCTGTGCATAGCCCCTCAACAGAGCTGGTAAGTTAGAATTTGTTTCAATTACATTGTAATGCTCAAGCGATTCAATTTCAATGACAGTCCTCCTGAATCAGTTTGAGTCACTATGATGAAAGACCTGTGCCGGTACTATGATTTTTCGAAAATGAGGACTTGAGGTGCTTCTCATTACTTTTTTTTTTTTGCATCCTCGTTTCCTTTCCTCGCCTCCTTTCCTCATGTGTTAGCTCCACCCCTCAGGATGCGAGGGAAGGATGAGTAATAAGGGAATATGTTTAAGGAGGAATCAAAGGAAAGCTTATTTGTACATTGGAATATTCTTGATCACTCAAGCTTCACTTTAAAGCGTCATCTGCTGTCCCTTATGTTAAAGTTTGGTTAAAGGGGTCATCGGATGCAAAATTCACTTTTACATGTTGTTTAAACAAAAAATTTGTGTTGGCAGTGTTGTGTACACAACCACCCTATAATGATAAAAATCCACCCAGTGTTTTTTTTTTTTTAATCCCCATAAACAATAACCCCAGATCAAGATCAGATCTCAGATCAAGCCATTCACAGATTCTTGGCAGAGTGATGTAGTTCTGCACAGGCCCCTCCCACGATTGTTGATTGACACTGGCGCTTTATCACAGACCTGCCCTGAGTGAGCTGTCAACAGTCCGCTATTGTTTCGACACCGGAGTAGGTGTAGACAAGAATGTTTCCTTAGCGATTGAGGTGTTTTGTTGTTGGATGTAATAATGAACATAGCAGTCATTTTTTACTCCCAACATCTGAGCCGCTGAAGATGCAGAGGATTACTTTTGTTTTTGAAGGGAATGCGCCCCCCCGATCTACCTAAATGCGTCTATGTTCGTGCAAATCATTTGTGATCCAGCTTCACCGCCAGAAGAAGTGAGTGTAAGGATTTTTATGAATCTTTGCAAATCGCCTTTCCTAATAATGTGCTAGTTAGCAAGTTCCGCGGCGAATGAGGCTAAAGTTTACAATCTCATGAGAACTGATCGTCACCCTAAGGAAAAGAGCATTTAAAGGGACATGAACCAAAATGGCTCGCTGTGAACACAGCTGTTTTCGACAAGGTAAAAAGGATGTTTTTTTTACACTACCATTGAGAAATTTTAACCAAAGTATGTTATAGACTTTTCTTTAAGACCCTAAAGAATCATATCAACTTGTGGAAAATGGGCATCCGATGACCCCTATAAGACATTCATAATGAATATTAATAAAGCAAGATGTCCTGTTGAAATGGGAGATATATGGTTTATTTAAACTGCAAAGATAAAACATAAATTAAAACTATTATGAGAGATGTGAAGGGGGAGGAGAATTTATACATGTCAGGTTTTTCGTCAATTTCCTCACTTATGGATTTTCTGGAACCTTCCTCACTCCTCATTCCTCGCCTCCTCATGGTGCGGTTAGAAAATTGAGATGTCCTTTAAGATGGCTAATATTGATCAGTTTCCGGGTCACAGGTTAGAGGACGGATGGGAGAGGAAATGAGGAAGCATCAGTTTGAGTATTGAGAAGCACAATTGGTCTTTGACTTTGCTGGTATTTAAATACAGTGATTTATTATTGACTTTGCTTAGACTTTAGTTTATAATTTATAGCTTAAACAGTCATTCTTTCTGAGCCGTTCTGTTGAGATCAGTGTGAATATGTTAAAGTAAGAAATTAAATGTGCATTGTTTGGAAAAACATGTACATGATGTTTCATGAGAACACTTTCAACGCATTTATTTTCAGCCCTCAGAAATTGTGTTGTAGAAATTCATAATACAAGTCAATTGTAATTTGAATGAAATAATACTTTTAGCTAGCAAATGTGAAACATTGCGTGTCATCCCCAATATAGTGTTATCCATGGATATTCAACAATTATAGTCAATGGCAATTAATTAATTCCTTTTTATACTGGCTTGTAAAATGTGACTAATAATGTTCCTGTGTGGCCAGTAGTGGTAAAGAGATGTAGTATGACACTTTTCATTTGTTCTTTCAGGTCAGTGTGAATGACGACCAACCGATGTCCAATACTAAAGAGGAATATCAATCACATAATGGAAAACAAGAAGGACTATCAAGCTTACATAAAGCTATTCTTCAAAACAACACACAATTAGAACCTTCAGATATTGAGGGTCAGAAGTCACTGCTGAAAGAAGAGGTGGAAAAATCTTCTGTACTCTTGTCCCCAGACACTCATGCGAAAGTAGTTGTATCTGCAGATAACATTGCAAAGACATTATCTGATAGCCATCACATGGAGGTAGAGGATGTGTTTGATGTAATGCATGGCTGTATGGGCAGTACTCAGAGTCAAACTGCAAAGTCAGGTATAGGAAATAGACACAGTGTGGAAAGTTCTTTAGAAAATGATAGCACACAAACTGCAGTAGGGACACCACTGATGAATCAAAATGGTGAAAGAACAGAGTTGAAGGATACAAAAACTACTAATAATCTTAAAAGTCTGTTGGAAAACTCAGATCTGCAGCAGCATGTTGAAACCGAACTAGTGCACACCAATTCTGTTCACTCTGCAGAATGTGAAACTTCTCAGGTACAGCCAAATGTGCCATTGGCATCTAATGTCAAGAGAATTTCAACACTTTATGTGAACTATAGTAAATCAGACAGTGTTGAGAAGAGTTCTGTACCACTAGAAATGAAGACTGTAGCAGATATATCAACACATGGAATTCAGAGCAGACTGGCTGATCAGTCTGAAGAGGATAATAATCTAAAGCCTACAGAATATCAGAAAAGTTTGGATGTGAGAAAAAATGGAGGTGCTTGCTCTTCAAGACCCTCAAAGGATGAGGAGTCATCATCAGAAGATGAAGGGTTCTTTGGTTTAATGAGAAAGGTTAGGGGTGTTCACTTAAGGTCTGAGGGAAGGATCCCATCAGAAGAGTTGGACCATGTTTCTAGGAATAAGCAGTGCTCCACTGCAAAGCAGATGTCCAAAGATGAGCCTCAGGAATTTCTTTCTGAGAACAGAGCATTATCTCCCTCTGGACTTTCCACCGTGATCATGGAGTCTGAGGATGAAAAAGAATCTGAATGCCCAGAAAATGACAAAACTGTTCAAAATGTGTGCAAGTTACTGAGTCACGAAATCAAGTTTAAGGGCACTAAAGAAAATGAGTCGGAGAGCCCAAGAAAAACATTGGTGCAAATGAAAAATGAATCTTGTCAGCAGGTAGATGGGATGTCAGCTGATACCCATAGCCCCGGTGTTGAAAATGTTGTCAGTGATATTTACAAGAAGGAAATATCAGGAGATTCTGCAGTGGAGAGTCTTGAGGATACCAGAACACCATGCCAAGATACTCTGGATCCAGAATATACTACCTTTGAAAAAGGTGGCAGTATTTCACTTGGTCCAGGTCTTAACACAAAAACCCATATTACACCAACCTCGTGTTTATCTCTTGGAAGGGTTCGAACAGAGATGGGTCCACCCCTACCTCCAGTTGTTATGCCACTGACTGCTACTCCTCCGAGGTTTGGAAAACATCACACTCCTTTAAAGCCTACTTCAGTATCCTCAAGATTACCAACTGATGAACCAACGATGCCATCTGTGCCTGTTTTTGATTCAGCTCTTCCAGATGCATCAAAAATGTCTCCGTGCTTGACCACTCCGTCACCATCGTGTGGAGTTCCCTCCTCACCACTGCAGTTTGGATCAGCTACTCCAAAACATGCTGTTCCGGTCCCAGGAAGGCTCCCATCATCTGCCTTATCCTCTTCCCCTCCTGCTGCTTCACAAGAAAATTCCATGCAGATGCTAGATTCTATGTATCCTGAACTCTCTGCACGTGCCCGCACTTTAAACATACTCCGTGGGAATGTTAACCTGACCCGAGCTGGAAATGAGAGTGGTACCTCCCCACCGCCTGTTAACCAGATATCAGGAAATAAAACGATCAGTTCTTCATCCACTGCCTTCACCAAAACAGAGCAGAAACCAAAAAGGACAGGCGTAAACATCCTATTGCCAAAGAGTGCTAAAAAACTCAGACTTGACAACTGTTCACCTGCTCCTTCCGGTGTTGCTTCTCCTGCAGAACAAGTAATGGATCATCAGACTGTTATTAAAAGGGAGTCCATCAAATCTAACCAAGAAATACTAAGCAAGCAAGAAGAACAAAGAATTGAGAAAGACAAGACAAATGACATCAATTGTCAGATCTCAGAAGTGCTGGCCAAAGTTGGATTGTCCTGTTTTGATGTATTGCCTGTTGTTAAGAGCCATGTGTTCGTTGGGAGAATATCTCAGGTGCCAATTTTGACTGATGAAGAAAAGGCTGTAATTGCTAATTTTTGTGTGAATCAGGTATGCGCTTATGCTTTGCACAATTCAGATGGCTTTTCTAGTTACTGCAGTCTTGAGGATATTGATGCACACCTCTTTTCTGTTTCTTTAGTCTTCAGCAGAAAAACTCATATCCGCCATTTTGACTAAATTAAAGACTGAGAAGAGCATTCTGAGTTATGATCATGTACAAGCTCTCTGTAGAGTCTACACAGGGATATGTCGCCAGATAGGAGACTATCAGAAAGCCCATGCCTTTGCATACAATATTCTCAAACAAGGTGAGTTTACAGCAACTTTTCATTATATTTATATGATATGATCATTCAGCATATTTCTTTTTAGTTCTTTACCCATTTTAAATGTTTATATTAACTTTCTCAGACTTAGACTTTCAGAGACGAAGCATGTGTTCTATATGGAGTTGTTGATTCTATACGGATTCTTTACTCACAGATTTTCCTAATGCCTCCAAGCTAATTTTGTTCATGGTCACAACATGGCCAAGTGTGCTCTTCCATGAGACTTCATTGTGCAAAGCCATTCATACAGTGGCCAAGCTTAAAGCGGAAGATGACATTTTGGAATACCTGACTAAATATCTACACTGGGATAAGGTATGCAGTGTTTAGGGCTTTTTATTTTGCTTGCATTCTCTGATGGCTGGAGCTAACTACCATGATTTATTTCTTTACCAATAATTATTATTACAAACCTATGAATGCTGTAATTTCCATCCTGACCCTGTTAACTTTCCTCTGGGCATCATATGTATAAAGAGTGGCCACATAACAGTGTAATATTTTTTCTTTTACCTTTAAATTAATGCATGGAACTAATGTTTTTACATATTTGCATGATTAAGTTTAAGCATTTTATCAGTTGTCCCTTAATATTTTCTAGAGTCCACCTGATGACATTCATAAATTGATTAGCAGCACAGTGAAAGCACTTCAAGAAGACAAAGATTTGACATTCCAGAAGCATGATCGTCATGGTCATGACCTTTGCCCAACTGCATGGGAGTACATACATACCTTGGATCTCTTGTGTGCACATATGAAGTGGAAATGGACACATGATTATGTTATTGGGTATATTTATCTACTGCATATAGAATGTTAAATCATTTTGCATCAAGCATACTTAATATATTTTTAAAAATAAGAAATAATATATCTGTCATGATTTTTTTTTTTAAAGCAAAGAGCTGTGGCCCATCATGAACACTTGGGTGACACAATCAAGGCTTCAGCAATCCCCAGTCTGTGATGTTTCTGTAGCAGCTGTTCTGCGATTGATTGGTACGTTGTTGGGTTTGCATGAAGTGATTAATACTGTATTTAGTTTTAAAGTAATTTTAAAGTTTTATATTAATTTGAATCTAAATATAAAAAATAAAATCTATGAAGTTAAATTATAATAATGTTTTATACTTCTTTCTAACTAATACATTTCATTTTACTTTCGAAGTCTTTAATTTAAATTATTGGTTTGATTGATTCATTTTCTTTAGCTCAATGGTGCATTTCATAGCAGCACTACGAGTCAGAATATCATGAAAAATAGTGGTATAAAAATCCCACAAATTATATTTAAAAAAAAAAAGCCTTTTAAGAGATTTGAAATTTGTCTTTTGTTTTTATTCTTCCAGGACGACTTGGTCAGTTAGGAATGAAGCAGATGCTATGTAAATCAGTCCAAAATGTTGCAAAAGCTGTAAACCTCTTTGGAAAACATGGTATTACAGAAGGTACTGAACCTCTTATGTAACAACTGTAATGGCAAATTAAAAATATTTTAATACATTACTTTGCTTAGTAGTTTTTTTAAAATATATAAACCTACCATGAATCACAATACAACCATTTGTTGTATCATTGCAGGTGTGCCCAATGAGGTGCAGTTGTCTGCTGTCTATGCCATTTATGACCTGGCACCCTGCAACCCCAAAGATGCCCTGGAGGCTCTAGCATCATGGCGAAGCGAAACTACACAGCCAGTACCCTCTGCTGTGACCAGCTGCATCACTCAGATTGGCTCCCTTTGTCGTCAAATGAAATCCTGAACTTTTTTTTTTTATCACTTCAGATGCTCTTTTTGTGATCATTGGTTACTGGAAATCAAGGAAATCATGCCGTTCTTGTACATTTATGTATGTTATGTAGATTAAAGAAAATAACTTTATACCATAAAGATAATTTGTATTGAAATTAAAAATGTTTTTGTGTTTCTATTTTCAGGCTAAAATTGTGAAAAAAAAAAAAAATCATTTTCTGCTTAGAATATTCTTGATACATTATCTGCTTTTGTCTTGATTTGATTAGACACTTGAAACTGTTGTTCCTTATGTAACGTAGCCTTTTATAATTTTAGTTCTGAGTATTTTCATGGCAGGTTTTGCTTTAAAAACAATAAGAGAACCTTGACCTAAAATTCCAGTTAGGAATTGAAGGTAAATCGTGACTGAAAAAGCTTGACTTCCATGGTGGTGGAAAAGACTTGACTTCTAAACTGTCTTGACTGCGATTTATTGGGAGCAATAAGCTGTGACAAGGAATGTCAATTTGATCTAACAATACAGTTGAAATGATCTATGTTGGTAAGACATTTCGTTGTTTAATAACGGAACTTTCCAGCTGCAGACCCACTCAAATTGTGTTGCAGGCTGAACCACCATTTAGTGCTTGTTATTATCATTTTGGCATGCTAGGTTGCTTTAATTTTTATGAATGTGGGGAAGTTTTTATAACATTAAATTAAAAACTCTTACCAGTTAAAGATTATATATATATATAGAGAGAGAGAGAGAGAATTGGAAATAATTCACTAAATTGCAGAAGAAAAATAATCCTAGAAATTCCGCTGTAAATGCTCGCATCACATTTTTATTGGATTGGATAAATAAATGGGTGTGGAAATTGGAGGGGGGTGTGTCACGCTTCCAGAAAGAGTTTACATTTCAGAGACATGCGCACTCCAGTAGAGATGGAATGCTCTGGATTCAACAATTCGTTGAAAAGCAGCTCACGTAGAAGATTCTCGGTTTATTTATTCTTCCCGGGATTTTTAAACTTATTCTCAGCGTCTTGTAACACTTGTGGACGCCTGTCTAGCCTTAGACGAGAGAGTGCTTGTGAGCTTTGTAACGGTAAAGTTGGATGAATCTTCGGGTGGCTTGGATTCAGGCCGAGCAGAAAGGACCTGCCAACGCTTTATGGATGTGTGTATGGGAAACCTCGCAAAGGCGAAACCACTGTCACTTGCTGCGGGTGAATACACCTGCGTTGGCGGCCAGTTTTATGAAGCAGTTTTCGCTGGTTCCCACCAACACAGCTGGAAAGCCTTTTAAAATCTACTCCAATCAGCCTTATAATGATAGTGGTGCCATGAGGTCTCCAAACGCAAGTTCTGATCCTGCACCTCCGTATGTCACCCCTATCGGATAGTGATGTCCGGTTCGCGAACGAATCGTTCGATTTAACTGGTTCTTCTTAGTGAACCTGTTGAACTAGTTCACCCAATCGGACTGAATCGTTTGAAACGGTTTACGTCTCCACATGAATGAAGGCAATCTGGCGAAACGTAAGTTTATTTAATTTAATAACAAATAAATCGCAATGGAGTATGTATATTAAGTGGATTATGGTTTCTGCGCTGATGACAAATTATTTATTTACTTTATAACTTCAAGACTTAAATCCTGGTATGCACATCACTGCCTGTTACTGTATTTGGGTGCTTAGTTGCAAAAATTAATTATAAACTTTTCAGATCATGATTATGATGTTTTAACTGACTGAAGTTATGATTACTGACTTTATATATTTGAATGTGTATTTTCATCCCGGCCCGGGACGATAGACTTGATATCATTACGTCATCGCGAATGACGTCATTACGTTAGGGCGTAAAAGAACCGATTAACCGGTTTTTTGAACCGGTTCATTGAAACGAACTGTCCGAAAGAACCGGTTCGCTTAAAAGAACTGGACTTCCCATCACTGCTATCGGAGTCAACGGTAGTGATTCTTCATCACCTTTATCTTTTACCATTAGATTCCTCATCCGCCACTGGTGATATTGGCGCAAATCCAGCCAAACTCCACTTTAACTTTACTGAACATATGCACAATGTCAGTAACAGTTAACAACAACATTATCAGCGGCTGCAGACACAAATAATGATGGATAACCAACTTAAACATCCAGTAAGAAAGAGAAGTGACAAAGTGAGGGCATATGGAATGAACTACTTTTTGTCCCACTCTAATGGCAGTCATTTATGTGGGACCCCATGGGCAACTAGAAGATACAGTCCAGGTGACAACGGGTAAGAGCATTTTCCCTGTATTGATAGACATTTTTCTCATTTATTTATTTACTTAAAGGGGTCATATGATGCGATTTCATTTTTTCCTTTCTCTTTGGAGTGTTACAAGCTCTTGGTGCATAAAGAAGATCTGTAAATTTGCAAAGACTAAAGTCTCAAATCCAAAGAGATATTCTTTATAAAAGAAAGTTATCAGCCACACCCCCCTAAAACGGCTCGTTCGAACACGCCCCCACATATCTACCACACTATGTGGGAAGATTTGCATAACACCGCCCAAAGGGCCGCCTGGACCAAAAAATGCCTGGGCCGATTTTTTTGTCCCAGTCCAGCCCTGGTTTTGCTCAAAATTTCGCCATGGCATTAGAGCTGGTACACCATTGTCGCTTGCGAAATCAAAATGACTGCGCCATGAATGTAAATTTACAGATTAAGGGGCGGTGATATTATAATGAGATCCTTTTGCCACATCACCAAGCGAGCGAAATCTGACGCGCTCATTTTTTCAGACACTTGCAGAAAAAGGCTTACTAAAACAGTTACTGGGTTAATCTTTTTCACGTCAAGCTTTTAATCTTTGCCCCAAAGGCGTAATAGATTAACTAATGCAGGTCTGTATTAGTCTGTATAACTTTTCTTCAGTTACTACTGAGGTATTTTGATTCCATATTTGGAAGCACCTAATGCCGAGTTCACACTGCACGATTTTAGCCCGATTTTTCACTCGCCGACAGGTTTTGCGAAATCGCCGACAAATGCCCGAAATCGGAGGCAAATCGGTGCTCGTTCACGCGAGTGACAATCACACAGTGTGAATTATCAATCAGAATCAGAATCAGAATGAGCTTTATTGCCAGGTATGTTTACACATACGAGGAATTTGTTTTCGTGACTTTCAGAGCATCTGAAGACCAATCACCTTGGCTTGTAGAGTGGAAGTACAATAGAGTGGGGGAACTATGACGTCACTTGTAGGCGGATCGGCTGTTAGCATCGCACTGGTTCCCTCGACAAAAAGCCAATAGGATTTTTCAGAGAAAAAAAAAAAAAAAAAATAAATAAATAAAAAGACGCGATCTGAGGGAATCGCGACACGTCGCCGACGCCCGTGAAAAATTTGGCATGCTAAATATCTGGAGCTGTCGCCGATTCACAATCACACTGTGGGAAATTAGTTCTGACTGAAAAACACATCGGCGATGACCTACAGCCAATGAGAGAGCACGATACAGGGCAGCGGGAAGTTCGGGGAGGAGTTATATGAAACGTAGTTTGCGGACCAGTGTTGCCAAATCCGCGATTGCCGCCGGTTGTTTTTTATGTCAGCAGGTTGAAGCGACCCCAATAACTGATATTGTACCAGGAGAACCCCGCCAAAAAAATGTGTATTTTACCCAGAACGCGATTTTTACTGGGGGACCCCCTCGAAAGCTATTGGGCTATTTTCAGGCTAGTTTTGAGTAGTAATTGGGCGGGTTTTGTAGCGACAACTGAATGCTACCTCAGATAGTCGTTCAGTGTGAAACCAACAGTGATGCAACGTCTTTGAAAATCGTGCAGTGTGAACTCGGCATTAGAGCTAAACTCTGCAGGACACCGGCGCTCCAGGACCGAGACTGGAAACCCCTGTTACAGTAAAACTGACAACATAGAAGAACCAATAGAGGTCTTAGGAAATGTTTCAGTGATTGAGGTTCATAGTTTGACTCACAGTCTTGTTTCATTTTTTTCTTTTTTTTAATGGTTCACTGAGTGACATCTGATTGTAAAATATGAGTTCTGGGGCCTCGTTTATAAAGACGTGTAGAATTATCCTAAATGTCAACATACAATTATTTCTGAAATGTCCCTACAAACCACGAGGTCCTGTGATAATATTAGTCCCGTGCGAATCAGCATCTCTGTAATTTGGCCTGAATTTGGCGGGGTCGTATATAATTTTTTTTCAAGATTTGTTTCATGTGCGCCTTTTTATCCATCTTTCGTGAAGAATGGAGACTGCATTGGAGTATTTTGGGTGCTGGGTCATATTGCTATACAGGGGCAGTTCTAGGACTTCATCCACAGGGGGGCTGAGCCCTCAGAGAGACCACTAGATGCAAAGATAAAAAAAAAAAACTAAATTAATTGAAGTAAATATACACAAATATCCATTAAAGCTACAGAAGTTACTTAAAGAGCAGGTCATATGGTATTTTAAAGTGTCCTAATCCGTGTTGGGCAGTAACACATTACTTAGTAACTGTACTGTAATTAGATTACTTTTTTTAGTAACGGAGTAATTTAACGCGTTATAATTTTCAAAATAGTAATTAGAGTATAGTTACAAGCCGAGGTCTCTATACGTTACTGCCGCGTTACATTGCTGACATAATGCAGTGTTTTATAATCTAGATATTGTAAAAAAGGATGTAGCACACACACTGTCGAGTCAAGTGCCAGTGGATTAGAGACCTGCTCCCGCGAGACCCGACGCAACAGAGCGCGGCACGGGACAAGATGTGTGTGTGCGGGATGCGGGAGAATAAAATGATTCACGGGACTCCCGCAAAACAGAAATATCTAAACATAAAATATCTAAAACAAATAAATGTTTATCTATTGCACAAAAGTACGGAGCCCCTAAAGGGACATGGTTGTGGAAAAATTTCGGGGTAGGTGGAAAAAATTCGGCGTGGGAGGAAAAAATATTTTTCAAATCTTTTGCGTTCTCTCGCAAAACTTTTGCTCTCGCAAAGCTTCGCGCTTTTGTTGGTATAGCATCACTTGAGTGATCTTGGATGTACGCAGCTGCATTGGAGAAAGGTTGTCAGTCTTTCGCGGTAAGTTATCATATATTAAAGTCGTTTTTTATTATTTAAATAGAAGAATAAAACAAACCTCCACGTGATTACAATAAAATAATTATTAATGATAATTGTTGTAGCTCTGCGATGGAGGACGATCTGCAGGAGTTTTTAAGGTCACGAGATGTTCCAGAAGAGGACATCATCCTCATGAAAAGGGACAAGGTGGGTAATGTTTCATTAAAGGCCAATGGACCTATATTTAGCTAATATGTAAATGATAGCTATTTTTAATGATGCAACCTAAGCTGTTGACGTGTATCCCCGTATGTGTAACGTTAAACATTTAATATCCTATCCATAAAAAAGGGCCACATATAGGCCTAGGCTATGTTTTAATTATTGCTAGCCAGGGCAACCAGAGGCTGTCAGTATATTACCACATGACAGTTCTCCACATGCCAAGTGTCATGTACAATCAGAAATGATGTACCTTCGATAGTTACCTGGTTCACTAGTAATAAAAGTTATCTTATAGGGCCTAGGAGTGTATAAGTTTGCAAAAATAAGAGATCATTTACATTGCACAGTTTTAGAACTGTAAAATAGCCTAATATAGCTATTTTACTTAACAGAAGATACTTACATCTATTCCACAATAACATAAATGAAAACTGAACAAAAATGTGGATCCCCCTGGTTTTTATAATGTTTGGCTTCCTGGATGATCATTGATCATTGACTGTATTTTTGGTGCGCTGTTCATGAGTTCCTGCTTTGTCTTGAGACATAAAAGTGCTCACTGTTGTTAAGCAAAATCCTTGAGCTACTGCACATTCTTTGGTTTCCCAGCATTTTCTGCACTTTTTAGTTGTGTCCTACGTTGCCTATATGATGCTGAGAACCTGCTTTTTCACTAAGGACAGTTAAAGAGACTCATACAGAACTATTACAGACAATACACATATCCATTGATAATCAAGAATTCAACACACTAGAGCCCAGAGAATGTATTCTTTTGATCAAGTTATATGATCTGTGTAAACTGCAATGAATGCTGTGTAAAAATAAAGAATAAAAACTTTTTTGTTTTCGTGACAGAAGCTTCCACAGTGCAACAGTAGAAGAATAAAACAAACCTCCACGTGATTACAATAAAATAATTATTAATGATAATTGTTGTAGCTCTGCGATGGAGGACGATCTGCAGGAGTTTTTAAGGTCACGACCCAGCAAGCAATTTTGCATTTAAAAGACTTCTATTAGCCATCTAAACACAGCCCAGACGTCTAGGCTAAAACAAGGCTGGGCTGTCAGTGAAAATTTAATAGACGTCTAACCATAGCCCAAGAATAGACTAGTCATCAAATAGACCGCTATTAAACGACTACATATATATGTCTAATAGACAGTGAATATGGGTCTAGGCTAAAAAAAGGCTGAATTTGGGCTGTCAGTGAAAATTTAATAGACGTCTAACCATAGCCCAAGAATAGACTAGTCATCGGTACCACCGGTACTTAAAAAAACCTGGTACTGTAACGTTTTCATTTTTTTAGTACCGACTTGGTACCGAAGTACCGGGTCTTTTGACAACACTAATGCCTACTAAAAACAAAAACGAGACATATATAATGCATCACCATTCAGTGTGTTAAAACAGAGAGAAGCTCTCTGGTAAATGTTGTGTGTTTTATACACATACCTCTAATGACCGAGAACAGTGAAGTCTTTTCAAATGCCTCTTTCTGCAGCGGACCACCCCGCTTCATGTTGAATTTGGACATGAGGGAATTTTTTTAAAACCCTAAAATATAATACAGATTGAGGTGGTTAACAATTTCGGACAAAGTTTGACATTTCAAAATGACCAGTAAAGGAATTATTTTTTACATTTCTGATTTGCGTTGTAACTTATTGAGTATTGACACCACAATGTTGGATTAATGTGGCAAGATTTGTAGGCTTTACCTGTCCAGCATCCTTCTGGTACTGTCTTTGTGGTTTCTTCCTTCAATTCTGCACAACTATGACACCTGAATAACACATGCCAATGTCAGACGGGTAGTATTATATGCGTCCGTGTACAAGTGTTTACCAACCTTAAACACTGATGCCCATTGAGCTGCAAGTTTTCTATCACTAACCCTTTAAATCTCTTTATTCCAACAGTTTAAGTTTTTCCCTATTAGTGCCCCCCACAATCTGTCTCTGCCTCCAAAATTGTCTGACTTCATAACAACACAAATTTTAAGGCTATTTTGGCCATACTCATGGCTGGTCTGGTTACTGGTATAGGGCTATAGCCAAGCCGTTAAAATTAGACCACAGATTGCCTCGATTTTGCCAGGTGGGCTAAAAGCAGACTACTCATAGCCCGTCCAATTTACACCTAAATCGTGGCTACATATAGACCATGTCATTAAATGACACTTATATCTTTGTAGATATTATTGACACTACGAACATGATGGGATATCAACCATCTCATGCGCTGCCTGGCCAAAAACTACAGTGAATCAGGTTTGACTATAAGTGGGCTACAGATAGCCGCTCGGACTACGAGCTAAATCGTGGCTACGCTCAGGCTACGTATTGAACAAAGAAATGAAACCAAACACCTTGTAAACGCTGTTGACTTTGCTTACATGATGGAATATCATACATCTCACAAGTTATTTTGCCAAAAAACGACATGAAACCAAATTCAAGGTTATTTGGGCTTGAAGTGGGTTACACATAGCCGGACTATATCGGGTCTATACTTAAACGAGACGTTGAAATGACGGCTATTGCTTGCTGGGGATATGTTCCAGAAGAGGACATCATCCTCATGAAAAGGGACAAGGTGGGTAATGTTTCATTAAAGGCCAATGGACCTATATTTAGCTAATATGTAAATGATAGCTATTTTTAATGATGCAACCTAAGCTGTTGACGTGTATCCCCGTATGTGTAACGTTAAACATTTAATATCCTATCCATAAAAAAGGGCCACATATAGGCCTAGGCTATGTTTTAATTATTGCTAGCCAGGGCAACCAGAGGCTGTCAGTATATTACCACATGACAGTTCTCCATATGCCGTGCAAAAATAAGAGGGAATTTACATTGCTCAGTTTTAGAACTGTAAAATAGCCTAATATAGCTATTTTACTTAACAGAAGATACTTGCATCTATTCCACAATAACATAAATGAAAACTGAACAAAAATGTGGATCCCCCTGGTTGTTTTTATAATGTTTGGCTTCCTGGATGATCATTGATCATTGACTGTATTTTTTGTGCGCTGTTCATGAGTTCCTGCTTTGTCCTGAGACATAAAAGTGCTCACTGTTACTAAGCAAAATCCTTGAGCTACTGCACATTCTTTGGTTTCCCAGCATTTTCTGCACTTTTTAGTTGTGTCCTACGTTGCCTATATGATGCTGAGAACCTGCTTTTTCACTAAGGGCAGTTTAAGGGACTCCTACAGAACTATTACAAACAATACACATATCCATTGATAATCAAGAATTCAACACACTAGAGCCCAGAGAATGTATTCTTTTGATCAAGTTATGATCTGTGTAAACTGCAATGAATGCTGTGTAAAAATAAAGAATAAAAACTTTTTTGTTTTCGTGACAGAAGCTTCCACAGTGCAACAGAGTGACAGAACAAAAACACAGATAAAAAAAAATAAAAAATAAAATATAGAACAAGTAAATAAGGAATACAATATACAAATTGACAATTGTATGTACAGGTATATTATAATAGACAGTTTTGTATGTACAGGTATATTAGTGCAAAATTGAAATGTAGACTAAGTATGTGTGTTAGATAAATAAGTGTATGAGTGTATAAATAGTGTTGTGTGTTCCACAGTT
>NW_015635521.1:79350-90384 GCF_001515625.1 Sinocyclocheilus rhinocerous
CCCACTTCTGTAAGCATCCTCTTTGGCGTGACGAAGCTGTTTGAGTTTCCCAGTAAACCACGGTTTATCATTATTAAATGATAAGAATGTCCTGGTAGGACTGCACATATCTTCACAGAAACTGATGTAAGATGTTACAGTCTCTGTGAGCTTTTCCAGATCGGTGGCAGCAGCTTCAAAAACACTCCAATCAGTGAGGTCAAAACAAGCTTTTAAATCCTGCTCTGCTTCATTAGTCCATCTTTTTACAGTCCTTAATACAGGTTTAGCTGATTTCAGTTTCTGCCTGTAGGTCGGTATAAGATGAACTAAACAGTGATCAGAGAGCCCCAAAGCTGCTCGTGGGACAGAGTGATATGCATTCTTTATTGTGGTGTAACAGTGATCCAATATATTACTGTCTCTGGTGGGACATGTGATGTGCTGTCTGTATTTAATTATTTAATGATGTTTAATATAGTATGTTGCCTTCTTGAGCATCACTGAGACCTTTAAATTAAATTGTGAAAAGCTGGATTCCAAGCACTGTATGGAAGACTCACAACTGTAAATTTAAATTTATTCATAGCAAAAACTTTTACCGAAACTAACTTACAAAATGAGACACATTCAAGTAATTTGTCATAAGAGATGTATCGATATCTGAATTTCACAACTCCAAGTTTGATTATCAGTTAAATTAGTATATATAGAGCATAATTAAAAATGAGAAGGAACAAGAGGGTTTTTAAATTGAAAATAAGTGCATTTGCAAGCAGCTGCAGGTAACCCGTGGACAGGCACATGTAGGGGTGTGACATGTGCAACTATCACAGAACATACAAACAGTTATTAATCGTCATCAAGCAGGCAACATATCAAAATAATCAAGAGGATATAATCTTTTAAACCCCTTCATTGGTATAATTCTTTTTTTTAAAATTCATATTAATTATGAGGTATTGCATGTGGAATAGATGTAAATATGTGCTATGTGAAAGAACTTCATCAGGGCAGTACTGAACGTAATTGAATTTGGGGGGTTGGGGGTGCCAACATTTTCACTCAACTGTAATTACCAGTAGCTACTAGCTAGCTTGTTAGATTATTTATACTCTCAAAGTTCATATGCTGAACTCCATTGTAAAATCAGCATGGCATGTAGATGAATAGATGTGACTTTCACTGTTACTTTTTCTATGTAAATGTTGTTACATGTTTAAAAAAATACATGTTAATAAATATAGACTGTTAATTAATGTATTATGAATTCATGGGTGCATTTATGTTCTTTCAAAAACTAATCTATAAAATTAAATTTTCACTGCATTTTCAGATTGACAAGTCTGTGCTCTCTGTTATGACTGATGAGCAAATGGCAAAGTATATTAGTTCATATGGTGACCGACTGGCTGTCATCTCCTTCTGTCAACAAACAGCTGCCTGCTCTGATAAAGAATCTCTGTTACAAAATTTGAGAGCTAAAATTGAAGCAAGGAAACTGGGATCAAAGTCCGCTAAAGCTTTGCATGGAAAAGCATGTGTCTTCCCTAAGGAAAATAATTTAATGGCAAGACACAAAAATGTATCTGCAGAAAGAATCTCCAGGAGAATTGAAATTGGATGGCTTCACTTTGGCTGTAATGGATACCAACAAGTGAGGACCAATAATGGTGGTGGCACTAGGCATTTGACAGTTCAAAAAAAGACAACTGTTTTACAAATAATGGAAATGGGAAATAACCTTTTTTCCCAAATGGAGAGTCACCAAAAGGTCCAGAAACAGACTTCACTTTTCATGTTTGTGATTTTAAAAGAAAACACATTCTCATGGACGGCACTGTTGGAGATCTGTATGAACTAACCAAACTGAAATAGTTGAGATTTTACATTTGCACTAAACAAGAGGTGTGCCTCACAGATGTAGAATCTTTATCGGATGGTGATAAAGAAGAATGTAATGAAAACTCATTATTACAGGATGGATTAGACGGTGATACTGAGAGACCTGCTGCAAAAGTGTCATCGCATGGACATGACAGTGATCTTGAGGATACAAGCACACATTTATTGGATGACAGACTTTCATCTAACAAAGACACCAAGAGGAAGGTTAGTAAAATCATGAAGACTCTGACTTGAATTTATTTGAATATATTTTGGGCTTCATTTGTAAATACAGTCACAGAAGAGTTGTTCATTATCATTTAGGGCTAAAACGATTAGTCACCATTATCCACAACGTTGACAACAATAACATAACAAATGTTTTTGTTATGGTTTACTGTTAGCAAACTTCACAGTGTTGCTGTGTGCTTTTGTTTCAATGACAAAATAAACACACTACAAAAATGAGTGGTGAGAAAACATCTGATCATAGTGATTTTGATATGTTTGCACCAGCTCTGCAATCTGCAATCCAGTTAAGTCAAGTAATTTATTTATATGATACTTTATGCAATACATTGCTTTAAAGCAAGCAGCTTTACAGTATTAATCATGGAAAATACAGTGTCACTTTCAGTTAGAATTACAACTTGATTTTTTGCTACAAAGTAGCTCTATATGTATATGAAAATGTATAGACTGTGTATAACTGAACAATCGATCAAAACCTACTGATTACTGATTAATCTGTGAAACAACCGCTGATTAATCGATTGTCTAAATAATTGTTTGTTGCAGCCCTGACATCATTTAATTTGGAATTAAATGCTAATCAATGAATGTTATATTGAATGTTTTTCAGAGACAAGTAAGGACAGAAGCCCAGAGTACAAGAGGAATGGAAGATGTTCCTCAGAGTGGTTTTACCTTAGAGACACCCAGCACATCACACGAATCTCTTTCACCACCCAGAGATATCCAAAGAACACACACCATCCAAAGAGTCGCAAGCAGCTCAAGTGACGAGGAGACTGATGAATCGTGGAGACAATGTGCACAGCTATCGAAAAGTCCACAGCATTCACATGAGCACTTTGATTTTCAGAGAAGCTATGAATTCATTGACTTGACCAATCAGATTCCTCCGCTACACAACAGCATAGTTCAGAGTCTTGGAGATGATGATGATGATGATGATAAAGAAGACACAGTTGAATGGAACGAAGGAGAAGAACTTGAACAAACAGATGAGGACCAAGAAGTTAAAATAACATGGAATGAGAACATCATACAGGTAATGTGATCCTGATGGACCGAAAGTCACAGTGTAGATTTGAAAATTTTATATTCAAACTACAAGCTTTAAATGGAAATTATAAATCACCTTAAAACTACAATGTACATCCTAATTACAATAGAAATTATCTTCGGGGGCTTTAATGGTCACAATACATCCAATGTCCCCTGCTTTGTGCTTCTTACTCACCACTAGGCAACCGTTACATTGTCAAGTGACGCTACTTTTTTCTTTTTTTACGTTTTTTTGTGACAATGTGTTTCACTTTCATTTTCTGCATATTTATTGATCCTCCAGAATGCAGAGTTGAATGAAGCTGAAAATGAGGTGCCATCACCACCCTCAAGTAATAGCAATCCTGCACTGCTGGTAAGAGAGCCAAAATATGTTTTGCATGTGGAAGTCCTTTAGATAATAAATGATCAGTCCTAATATACCTGCACGGTCAATTTAAAATACTTTTGTGTAAGATTTGGCTTTGTCCCTTCCTTAATCTTCTTTGTATACAAACAAAGTCTGTATAGATCATATACATAATACATAAGAACAAACCTTTGAAACTTGAAACATGAATTTATAATTAACAAAGTTCTTCATTGAGGCCCTAAATTAATCTAAGTAATCAGAGAATCAAGCTTCTTGTAATACCTATAAGTAGGCATTTATGATATTTGTGAACAAGACTAAAATCACATAACACGAGACTGAAGTTCCAAGTTTTATAGGAACAGTTCTAAATGAAAATTCTGTTGCTCATGTCATCCCAAACCTGTATGACTTTCTTCTTCTGTGGAATACAAGTGGGGAGCTTGTAAAATTTTTTTTTTTTCATGCAATTACAAAGATTGGGGACTGGACTATGTCAGGAAAATATATCTTAAATCAATTTTAACAGAAACTACATTATTATTATTTTTTCAGTTAATGACAATGTTTTAAAGTAACACAATTGGAAAATCTGGAACTAAACTTAAGTATTCAAAATAAAAACTAAACTAAAATAAAACTAATATATATATATACATACAGTATCTCACAGAAGTGAGTACACCCCTCACATTTTTGTAAATATTTTATTATATCTTTTCATGTGACAACACTGAAGAAATGACATTTTGCTACAATGTAAAGTAGTGAGTGTACAGCTTGTATAACAGTGTAAATTTGCTGTCCCCTCAAAATAACTCAACACACAGCCATTAATGTCTAAACCACTGGCCACAAAAGTGAGTACACCCCTAAGTGAAAATGCCCCAAAATTAGCCATTTTCTCTCCCCGGTGTCATGTGACTCATTAGTGTTACAAGGTCTCAGGTGTGAATGGGGAGCAGGTGTGTTCAATTTGGTGTTATCGCTCTCACTCTCTCATACTGGTCACTGGAAGTACAACATGGCACCTCATGGCAAAGAACTCTCTGAGGATCTGAAAAAAAGAATTGTTGCTCTACATAAAGATGGCGTAGGCTATAAGAAGACTGCCAAGACCCTGAAACTGAGCTGCAGCACAGTGGCCAAGACCTTTGCAGCTTTAACTTAATTACACAGTGCCATTTTACAGTGACGCTAAAGAAAAGCTTGTTTAGAACAATATGAGGGTGGGAAAACTATTTTTGAAAAATTATTTAACTGATTAGTAGAAAATAAAGAAATCTCGGAAAAATTGTTATAAATTGTTTTTACCTTGCCTTTTCTATGGGTAGTGAAATGCCTTCACCACCAGAAAATTCGCCATCCCGTTCAGGAAACCATCTTTCTCTTATAACTTCATCTGGAAACTCAGAAAATGCAAAAGTTGTGCATGCTTTAATACACAGGGTAAAGGTTGTAGGCTGTGTTCATGGATAGCAGCATAATTCAATCTACTCTGAAGATGGAATTTGTAAATGAGAAAGCTGTAGATGATGCTTGAGTGTCCAGAGAAGTTTACACTGCATTCTGGGATCAGTTCCTTGAACAGTGTGAAGGGGAAGATGAGCAGGTTCCTAGACTAAGACCAGACTTCTCTGAAGCTGAATGGGAGGCAGTAGGAAAGATCTGGGTAAAATGATTACTTGACCTTGGTGTACTGCCAGTAAGGCTTTCCAGTGCTTTCATTTTAGCATGTATGCATGGAATTGACTCAGTCAATGATGATGTCTTGATGTCATTTTTCCACAACTACCTCTCTTTGACTGAATAAACTGCCATTGCAAAGGCTTGTCAAGGCACACTGGAGGAATGTGATGAAGATGATTTGCTTGACCTCTTCACAAGAATGGGCTCCCATTGTATCCCTTCAAAAAACACCATGAAAGTTGCTATCCAAACAATGGCTCACAAAGCAATTCTTCAAGAGCCCAAATATGTAATAGATTGTTTCTCCCAGAGACATGCCATTTGCACTGCTGAAAGTACCAGACCAGGAAAGTCTGTCTCTGTATGACACAAAGAAGTCCACTGGCAAAAAAGTGGCACAGCTACTTCAAACAACACAGGTGATTCGCTCTCAGAAAGAACAGATGGTATTCAATCATCTGCAACGTTATCTCAGAAATGCTGACCAAAGCAAAGCAGAAAAATGTATACGGTTCTGCACTGGTTCTTCTGTTATATGTGTTGATCAAATCAAGGTAAGCTTCAATGCAGAATCTGGCCTCAGCAGAAGACCAGTAGCTCATACCTGTGGAGCTACTCTTGATTTATCTTATACGTACAGTTCTTACCCAGACCTCCCAGTTTGACAACATTCTCTCTAGTGATTACTTGGAAATGGACATCCTGTGAATTTGATGCTGCTCAGGAATAGTTCATAGTCATCAAAGTCACTTTTTTGGAACTTGATTGTCTGTAGTTATGAACTTGTTGGTAACAATCTGTGTGAAGGTATCTTTTTTGTTAATTACATAAAATGTAACCATGTAATATGTGGTCAGGTTTGTTTGGTTTTAAAATCCTTTAGCCATTAATATTGCTAAATTATTATTTGATTCTTATGTCAATTTAGTCTTATATGCATTTTGTTTACAGTGGAAAAAAAGTGAGTTTAATGTTTTAAAATATGGATTAATTATAGTTATGCTATTCAAACTTTTTGAATTGAAACTGTACTTGAAATTTTTGCAAACATTCTGATTTCCATTCTATGCAGTACCATTTTGGTTGTTAGTAAGGAAAGTTCTCTGAATCTTTAACCTTTTTTTATTTCATTTTTTTATTTGTTTCAACAGAGACTACATGTTGATACAGGTTCAAATTTGGAAATTAACATATCCTCGGTAGCCTTTCTTTCCAGTTATAAACAACTTTGTAAACAAACAATTTTTCAAAAGTGTTTTCATTTTTAATGACTTCTATGTGTCAAGATTGTAGTCTGGTAAATTGTAATTCTATATAAAAACTTTCCACAATGTTGCAGGTTTCCCCTGGGGACAGTATTGTCTACAGATTATGTAAATATTTCAGATAAAAATGACCTTGCCTTCTTACTTACAGTAATGCCCCGATCACATCTCTTAAATGCATGTATAAGTTCACAGCTTGTTATGGGTCTCTTGGAATGTTCAACCTAGACTCAGAGATTATAACATTACACAGTTCATTTACATCTGGATCACATGGTATGGGGCGTCGGAAAGTGCATTCGTTCTTGCACAATTGAACACTTTCAGTGTCGGCTGAGGTGAGGAAGTATCTGGTGTGGTAGAGCTCAGGCAGTGCATACATCACACTGGGCCGACTACTGGGGTTACTGATGTTCTTTGATGGCCTAATGGTGTGTGCATTACAAATCTGTGCAGTGTCATCCAGCTCATCCTGTAAAATATTACAATAAAAAAAAATTAGGCAAAACTTCGAAATGGAGAACTCAAAACTGTAAATTGTGTCCTCATTTACTAAGTGTATCATTGTTTCAAACATCCAGACATCTGTGGAAACCAAAGGATGATGGATACTGCTCTGAATGTCTCCTTTTTGTGTCCCACCAAAAACAGTCATGTGTTGTATTGTTTGGAACAATGGAGTAATGACAAACGCTCTGATGTCTCTTGCAAGAATGATTGCTTGTTCTTCAGTTGCCACTGATTTAAGGCAATCATCAACGTAAAAAAAAATTCTTCAAGAGGGTTTGAGCTGCTTCTGGAGTAGTGTCGTTGATTCCATCTTTTGCTGTTCTTTGAAGAGCGTAACAAGAACAACTCGGTGAAGAGGTTGCACCAAACAGGTGTACACGCATCCTGTACTCCTCTTCATCTTGATCCAGGTTGCCGTCCGGCCACCAGAGGAACCTCAGGAAGTCTGCATCCTCAATGGGTACTCGAACCTGATAAAACATTGATTCGATATCAGCCATCATTGGGATCGGCTCTTCACGGAATCTGGACAACACCCCGATAAGCGTGTTGGTGAGGTTAGGCCCTTGAAGTAACTTGACCATTTAAAGAAAATCCTTGGTAAGATGCATTACAGTCGAAGACAACGTGGATTTTCTTCTTCTTCTGATGATAAACCCCGTGGTGAGGAATGTACCACACCCACACCACGGTGCAAATTCTCGTCAAGTACTTTCTCAGCATACCCTTTCTCTATGATGTTGCTCATAAATCTGGTGTAGTCCTCATGGAATCCAGAATTCCTTTTGAGTCTTTTCTGAAGACTCTTGAGACGCTGTTCCACTACATCCCAGTTGTTCAGCATCTTGAACTTGTCATCTTTCAAAGGCAATCTCATGCTGTAGTGACCATCCAGGAGCTGAGTAGACTTGTTCACAGGCATCATGAACTGTCGGTCTTCTTGAGACATTTCAGAATTATCATCATAACGACGTTCAGGAAAATCAAGATCAAACTGCTTCACCAGCAAATCTTCAATCTTCTCCACAGATATACGATTCACTGTATAGCTCTGTATACCAGATTTTTTGTCTTGATGCTCTCTTCTTTCGGTCCATTGACTATCCAGCCAAGAACTGTCTTCACTGCATAAGGCCCATTACTTCTGCTGTTTATCACCTTCCATGGTTCCATGGCCTTATGAGCATTCACTCCAATAAGTAGCCCTACTGCAGCCTCGATATGTGGAAGACGAACTTCATGCAGGTAAGGCCATTTCTCAATATCCTCCTGTTTAGGAATGTTCCCTTCTTTTACAGGCAATTGTCGCTGAGTCAAGACATTGGGTAGTTCGATATAAGTATTCTCTTCTACACTACACACTTAAGTCAGACAGCAAGTATCTTCGCACCTTTCTTTGTTGACCCATAGTACAAAGTAGAAAATCAGTTCTCTTGCCCTGTATGTTCAGTTGATGCATGAGATCTTCTGTGCAAAAGGTGGTTGTGCTTCCTGGGTCTAGGAAAGCGTAAGTCTCTACTGATTTTTCACTCTTCTTTGATTTCACCTTTACAGGTATAATGGAGAGGATGCACTCACCATCCCCAGCCCCAGTATATCCACAGGTTTTCTGACCCAGTGAAAGAAGAGCATTTGCAACTGCTAAGTCATGGTCATCAGACTTTTGATCTCGGTTATCTTCATGTTTGACTATATGTAGGAAACCTGGATGTTTTTGTGAGCAATCTGGACATGATATTTTCTTCTTACAATCTTTACTCATGTGTCGTTGTATTAGACAGCCAAAGCACAGACCTTTACTTTTAAGAAACTGAATTCTGTCTTTGTATTCCTGCTCCTTGAGCTTAATACAGGAATCCAGTGTGTGTTCCTTGTTACAGAACAAACAAGCCTTTTGGACTGCAGAATCTGATTTCTCTGTGTTCTGTTTCTTTTGTAGTGAGTATTCTGCTTTGTCCTTGCCAGCCGGTGAAACATTTTTTAATTAGCATGTTTTTGTGTTTTGCTTTGGTACCGAAATTGGTACCGAGAACCGTGGATTTTCACTGGTATTGGTACCGAATACTGAAATTTTGGTACCGTGACAACACTAGCTGCTTTATAAACAATTCCGTTATCTCATTTTGGCGTTGCATCACTTTGAACAGATATCTGTCATCATCAGTTGACTGTTGAGTGTTACAATGATCTATGGTTTGTTGAGATGGTCTCTGGATAGAGCTGCAATCCTGGATGCTTGACATAGGCTCAGACTTTATACACGGGTTAGATACTGGCTGAACTTGACGTTCCTTTCGGCTTTTGAATGAATCAACAGATTGTGACCCAGTCTGTGACCTGTAATAATCATTCATGCCATCTTGACCTTCTTCATACTCCTTTAACACTTTGAGTTCAGCATTTGATGCAGCAATTTCTGTATCTAGTTCAAGCTGTTCTCTTTTGGCCTTCAATCTCAACTCTTGAGCCTCTAATTCTTGCCTCTTTCTTAAAGCAGATACCCGGGCTAGAAGTGCTGCATGCTTAGCCTCTGCCTTGACATGAGCAGAACTGGTTGAAGATGCCACAGAACTACTTGTCACAGATCCACTTTTCCTTCTATCATGAGGAGCCATAACTTCTGACACACTATCACTTGGTTTAACACCATCGCCATCTTCATCTTGAGGTTCAAGCTTATCAGACTCGCTTCCTTTATTTGTGGTTGAAATCCATTTTTTCACATCAAACGTAAACTGCCGAAAATGTTCAATCTTGGGTTGAAACCAATTAATCTGATCTTTTTCCCCATCTTCATCAGACAACATGAGTAACATTTCAGCATTCAACTCTTCAAACTGACATAAGATCTGGCAAAAGACATTCAGTTCCTTTTCAACAGTTTTCACATCTTCTTTGTCTTGCATTAATCTGTCAATTTCCTTCGTTTTGCGTGTTAACTGTGCCAGTTTCCCTCGTCTCTCGTTCATAAATCGATTCATTTTCTCTTCAGCTGCCTTTGCAGTAGGCTTTGGCGCCCTCTTGTGGCCATTACCCGGTACATTCGCATGCACAGAATCATCCGCCATTCTACTTAATTAGAAAGCAGATCTTCACGCACACCATCGCAGTTAAATTAAGCTGCTGCAATTATTTGTAGTCTTCTAAATATTCACAAACTCCACTTGTGAAAAGACTTCCATCACAGTACCTGTAGTCCTTTTGTACCGTCCTTCTAATGTTCGCTGAGATTCGCGAAACGTCCTTCAATGAATCCAAGCAGCGTTTGTCGCGAGCCGTCCTCAACTTTCTTCATGAGCAGTTTTTTGACTTTTGTAATAGCAATAAATGTTCTTCTTGTTCTCTAGGCAAAGAATTGACTCGGGTTTTCGTTCCAATTTCAATCGTTTACTGGATGTTCTTGCTCAATAAACAGAAACAAAATAAACACCGTCGTGTAGCCCCGTCTTCTTCTTCTTCTTTTGGAGTTTTATGGCGGTTGGCAAACAAACGATAGGTGCATTCCCGCTACCTACTGGGCTGGAGTGTTGTGTAGCCCCGTCTTTCTTTCTTCCTTCCTTCCTTCCTTCCTTCCTTCCTTCCTTAAAGGGGCACCAAAAAGGCGCTTAAAGACAGTCCAATAATAAAACGGAGCAAACCATTACAGAATAAACATGGGGGATGTTTAACGAATATACATATAAATCCAAACACATTAAAATTAGTGCGAGGGAACGCAATTTTTTTTTTCTTTTTTTCTTTCCTCCCACCCAGAATTTTTATTTTTCCACCACCATGTCCCTTTAGGGGCTCCGTACAAAAGCAACATGATATGATTCTAATATAAAATATAAACGATTAACAGGTGCAAGCCTATGCAGAGTTTTATCGGGAGCGTGTATGCAGGGATTTCATACATTTCATGGAGAAAAAAGTAACGTAACTAATTACTAATTACTTTTGAAATAAAGTAATCAGAACAGTAACGTGATTACTTTTAAAAGGAGTAATCAGTAATCAGTAATTTGATTACATTTTCAGAGTAACTTGCCCAACACTGGT
>NW_015635521.1:90525-92795 GCF_001515625.1 Sinocyclocheilus rhinocerous
ACTGGTCCTAATATTGTGTTGGAGTCCCCTACAACAGGTTTAAATGCATCTAAGGTCAGAAAACATTGTAATTTTCTCAGAATATACATTTAATATTAGAATAATTTTTAAATAATTTCGAAACGATTCGTTTGAAGCAGTTATGAGCTTAAGGTCTGTAAACTCCTCCCTTTCATAAGCCTACTCTGCTCTGATTGGTCAGCTGGCCAAGTCTGTTGTGATTGGTCTTTCCGTATACATGCGTGTCGGAAACGAAACGTTCATTACCATAATACATTTTTTGCTCCGGAGGGTTACAAATATGCCAGGGGCGTAGCCATCATTTCAGAAGTGAGGGGGACAGAAATCCCTGCAGTAAGTCATAGCCCCAGGAGTTTAGGCAACACTCTTCTGCATAATGGTAATCACACAATTCAAAAACATTACAGAAACTCCTCTATTCCGCTTTGCCATAACAGGAATAAATTACATTTTAAATAAATTCATATAGATTATTATATACATTTATAGTTATGCTAACCTTGCACATTGTCTGAGAACCACACAGAGGCGCTCTTGCTATGCATTTTGTAACACTGCTTATTCCATGCAACTGACATCAGTTTGACCACACTGTAGGTTTTAAAACACTTTAAATGCTCTCCTTCATCAATGTGACCACAAGTCCTTAAATGTAAGCTACAATATGAACTGGGTTGATTTTATTTACATTACTCTTAATCATCTGTCATCGTGAAATTATCTAAATAAAGGTTGAAGCATTGTCCTTCCTCTTTTACATCTGTTTACTTATTTGAGTCTTGTGCTGGAATGGCCTTTATTCTATAGTATGCTATAGTATATAGTATATTATCCTATATATCCTATATATATTAAAAGCCATACTGAGACTCTTAATTGAGAGACTTATGTTGCCTTCAAAATTTCAGCCCATATCACAGAACTTTAAAAAAGTAATCTAACCGAACATCAGTCAGACCAAAGCACACAGGCAGGCTTTAGTGTCATAGTGCTGTCTGATCTGCCGGGAAGCATTGATCTCAAGTCTATCATTAGCTCTCTTTACACTGAATAATTAAGCACATTAAAAAGCATGTGTACGATGCTACTTTCCAGTTTTTCTAGCAAAGTGCTTTCTGTGAATAAGGGAAATAACACACTGTCAGGGCACCAATGATCTGCAAGCTTTGAACAGAAAAATCTATGTAATTTCACAAGCTTGGCCCACCCTGGCAAACATCCCCAGTCCCAAACCAAACCAAAAAGTGTGGTCAAACTGATCTCAGTTGCATGGAATAAACGGTGCTTCAAACTGCATAGCAAGAGTGCCTCTGTGTGGTTCTCAGATAATATGCAAGGTTACCATATCTATAAATTTATATAATAATCTATATTAATTTATTTAAAATAGACAGGCTCGTATAACCCCACAACTTAAAGGGGTCCTATTATGCTTTTTCACTTTTCAACTTTAGTTAGTCTGTAATGTTGCTGTTTGAGCATAAAAAAGATCTGCAAAGTTACAAAGCTCAAAGTCCACTTCAAAAGGAGATATTTTATTGAACAGAAATCACTTTTCAAAAACTACAACGAACGACTCGTTTGGACTACACCGCATATTTTCCGGGATTTGTGATATCACAAATATAACCCACCTTTAACCCATCTCTTTTAGAGAACTACAGACCGGTTTCCCTTCTTCCTTTCATCGCAAAAACACTTGAACGAGTTGTGTTCAACCAAGTCTCTGCCTTTCTCACACAGAACAACCTCCTCGACAGCAACCAGTCTGGTTTCAGAAGGGGACATTCAACCGAGACTGCCTTGCTCTCAGTTGTTGAAGCCCTAAGACTGTCAAATTTTGTACACCGCGTGATGTAATAAAACTGCATCCAACAAGAGCTGCAGGATTTAGATTTGACTGATCACAGGTCGAGAATAAGGAGAGATGACTGACAAGACCATGCCGGAGTATTTTGGCAACCCCATCATTTCACCAACAAAGAGAAGTTATCAGAATACTAGTAAGAAATAAGTCACTGGAACTAGCGCGATCACAAAACGAACATGATAAAAGTGTCCGTTTGTTTGCATGCTTTGTTAAAGATTTAAATCCAAAAGCATGGATGTTTTACAATAATAAGTGATACATTGATCATAATGAATTAATTTATCAGGATTGAAAATTAGTCACACAGAAATAAAGCGGTATGAACATAGCATACCTACTTATTAGGTCGAGTCTGTTTCTGTTTATTTGTAGTCACAGT
>NW_015635521.1:93151-94049 GCF_001515625.1 Sinocyclocheilus rhinocerous
GAAAGTGGCAGTATCGGAGCGATACCGATACTGAATATCGGATCGGCGCACCCCTAGACAGTATGCATCACATTTAGAAAGAATGATAATTTCTATATTTTTATAAAAGCTCCCGAACAAAAACCATTATTATATTTTTATGACATACGCGGAGCTAAACTCTCGAGACGAGACTTATGACAGATAAAATATGTTTCTAAATAAATACACGATTGTGATAGAGAATATAAACTGACGTCTGATTTCTTCAAGCGGTCGTATTTACCATGCTTACTATGGTAGCCTAACGTTAATGGCTATAGCATGCATAGTCTTTTGCATCGCTTATAAACATTTCTGCCTTGTATGGTGATCATAATCCACATCGGATCTCAAACAGAAGTTATTTCAAACACTCGCTGCTGTCTGAAAGTGAGTTTTGAGCTAAAATTATTCTAAAAGCCTTTAATGCTGGTTTTAGCTGTTAACTTTATGAAATGATCCGCGGCGCTGGCGCTCTCCAGACGCGGAGAAACTCCGCCTTTGTTCATAACCACTCCTCTAGCCCCAGCTGGCCCGCTTTGGCCCAAGGTTTTCGACGGGCCAAAAAACCCTCATTAAACTCATTAAACTACACCGCATCCTGAGAGCGGCTCCCTGATGCGCCAAAATTATATACAATATTAGAATGTTTAGAATGTTGGACACGAAAATCGCGGGAGCGAAACACATGTTGCGGGAGCAGGCGGCAATGGGCAGAAATTCAGCGGGAGCGGGATTAAGAAAACAGCCGAATCCCGGACATTTTGGGCAATTAAGAAATCCCGGCCGGACGCATTTTTGTAGGTCCAAAAAGAGGACATGTCCGGGGAAAAGAGGACGTATGGTCACCCTAATTTATAATCTATTGCTAATCGAT
>NW_015635521.1:97414-111316 GCF_001515625.1 Sinocyclocheilus rhinocerous
ATTTTAATGAAAATTATAATAATAAGAACTCAGATAAACCGTATATTGCCGTAGTCGTGTGTTTATTAGTCACGTTGAATCAATGAAAGCAGTTGAATCTTCTGTTTATTCAGCTGCAGCGATAGGCATTTTCTGGGTTTCTTCTGCGAGGCGTATTTGGAGTTTCAGCGCGAGAGCGCCTTCCTGCCTTTGGATGGAGATTTACTGCTGATCACAGAACCGTGCTTCACTGAAAGATACGCATGACAATCGCAGCTTCTGTCGAATCGCGATCTCGATTCCATTTCGATTTATCGTGCAGCCCTACACAGTATACATCACATTTAATAAGAATAATTTCTGAATTCTTTCCATCAAAAAAAATATGACCCGAGTAGCAGAGGAAGCTCCCGAACAAAAATAATTTTAATGATATTTTTTATGACATAGCTACGCGGAGCTAACGTCTCGAGAAGAGACAGATCAAATATGTTACTAAATAAATACACGATTGTGATAGTCTGAATGAGAAGCTGACGTCTGATTTCTTGAAGCGGTCGTAGGTTATTTAACATATTTACTAATGGCTAGCGTGCGTAGTCTTTTGCGTCGCTTGTAAATATTCTGCCTTGTATGGTGATCATAATCCACATCGGATCTCAAACAGAAGTTATTTCAAACACTCGCTGCTGTCTGAAAGTGAGTTTTGAGCTAAAATTATTCTAAAAGCCTTTAATGCTGGTTTTAGCTGTTAACTTTATGAAATGATCCGCGGCGCTGGCGCTCTCCAGACGCGGAGAAACTCCGCCTTTGTTCATAACCACTCCTCTAGCCCCAGCTGGCCCGCTTTGGCCCAAGGTTTTCGACGGGCCAAAAAACCCTCATTAAACATATTTAAATACACCGCATCCTGAGAGCGGCTCCCTGATGCGCCAAAATTATATACAATATTAGAATGTTTAAAGGAGTGGACACGAAAATCGCGGGAGCGAAACACATGTTGCGGGAGCAGGCGGCAATGGGCAGAAATTCAGCGGGAGCGGGATTAAGAAAACAGCCGAATCCCGGACATTTTGGGCAATTAAGAAATCCCGGCCGGACGCATTTTTGTAGGTCCAAAAAGAGGACATGTCCGGCGAAAAGAGGACGTATGGTCACCCTACTCACTGTGTTAGTACATGTGTATTTGATAGAAAGTATAATATAAATCATGAGCTGAAAGTAAGACCCCTCAAATAAAGTCATGTCAAAATAATGCATTATTAACAAGCCATGAGTAGGCCTAGATGTTAGTGTATGGATAGTTAATAATGAATTAATTATTATGGGCCTTCTCAATAACGTCATGGCAAAATAATGCATTAACAAACCATGAGTTTATGTTAGTTAATGGGTAGTTAATAGTGAGTTAGTAATGATGGGCCCCTCAAAGTAAAGTCATGACACAATGACACATTAACAAATCATCAAATAAGATACCATTAACGTTCCTTTAAACCACCAGTACAACAAACAAAGATAAAGGTTATTTATAGTTCTTTTATTATTTATTTACATCCTTAAACATATATGGACACAAAAGAAAGCCCAAACATACTGTACCTGTAAAGACATACATGAGGTAAAATATAAAGGTCAAATATGGCGCGTCCAAATTAAGCTAATCAAAGCATACAATTAAACGACAAACACATTGCTGTTAATTACTGTACAAAACTTCACAAAAAATAGATGCAAACATGACTTTAATGATTAATTCGGTTTACAAAAGCAGCCAAAATGTGTTAGATTAAAACGCGCAGAGCAGGCGCCTAGTGTCCCACCAGAAACAAACCCTACATAGCCTACTGTAGTCCCGTTTATTCAAAATTATTAAATTATCGTTCGTTTAAAGTATTAGTGCCATTAATTAGACAGATCCATTAAATTAAATGTGGAAAACAGACTAATAACTATCACTAATATTTTGTATTATTCGTTTATGTTTAGTCATAACGTCTTCCCGGGACTACAGTATTTAGGGTTCGTTTCTGGTGGAACACTCATTAGAGGCAGACTCTAGGCGCTCGCTCGGGGTTAAGGCTAGAAGGGATACAGCGGCGGCTACTGGGTATGCGCACATCAATTAGCGTAATTTTTGTAACACTGTACAACAATAATTACTATTTTTCATTATTGTAAGGGGTAGGTTTAGGGTTGGGGTAGGTGTGGACGTTAATAAAACACAATCTAATAGGTAGAAAAATAATTTAATTGTTCTAGCCACAACCCTCGCTCCGTGCGTTTTAATGTAATAATTGTTGGCTGCTTTTGTAAACCGAATTAATCATTAAAGTCATGTTTGCATCAGTGTTAATTTTGACAGCGAATTTTGGTTTAGTTTAGTCATAGTCTTTTGACTAAAATGCCATTTAGTTTTAGTCATATTTTAGTCACCTGAATTGTTTTTAGTTTTAGTCTAGTTTTAGTCGACTAAATCTACAGTAAATTTAGTCGGCTAAAATCGAATGGGTTTAGTTACAGTGTAATGCGATTATTACGCACATTCGGATTATGACTACTGAGTTGTGTAACAACAAATAGATTAAATGGAAGACTTCTAAGTGCCCATTCAGATTTGGAAGTTCAATTGTAACAAAAATGTCCTAAAATAATTTGTTTCTTTCATCGTTATAAACCTCATGAGTAGGTCTTTATTTTGTATATAATTTTGCTTCTATCATTTATCATTATCTGATAAGACTTCATATGAAAAAACAGTAGTTATATGAAAATATTATTTTACAATTATTGACTTTGAATATTATATATAAGCATGTATAAGATCTGAACCTGTTCCAATCAGAGACAACTTGATAAAGTGACAAATGCTAAAATAAACCTTGTCCATCAAGGAGATTTCACAATGACAGCGATTTGTAACGACAGATCAATCCTGAAGTCTTTAATGTTCAGTAAGCATGGGTAATTTCTATTTAATATTATTGTCTTTCCCCATCATATTCTCAAAATATATTCTAGTATAGTTATGCATATTTTGTATAAATGTATTGCTTCAAATTCATTGCTGTTATACCAATCAAGATTGATTTATTTAAAATAAAAAAAAACTTATTTATTTTTTTTTCACCTTCTGTTTTGGTTTTGTTCCTATGTTCAATTCCTCTCTGTTCCTCTGTTTCCTTGGTTTCTATAGTTACTTATTGGTTGATTGCTTACGGTCACCTGTTCTTTGTTCCTTTTCATAGGTTAACTAATTGCTGCATAGCCATGACACAATAGGAACACCCCTCAGGTGGGGCCAATTGTCTGAAACCCATATGAATTCACACAAATGTATTGGCAGGTGATGTGGGCACCTCCTCAGTGGTGCTACGTCACTCACCTAATAATAGTGATCCATTAAAGGGGTCATATGATGCGATTTAAATTTTTCCTTTCTCTTTGGAGTGTTACAAGCTCTTGGTGCATAAAGAAGATCTGTAAAGTTGCAAAGATTAAAGTCTCAAATCCAAAGACATATTCTTTATATAAGTTAAAGGGGTCATATGATGCGATTTCAAGTTTTCCTTTCTCTTTGGAGTGTTACAAGCTGATTGTGCATAGATAAGCGCGTTTCAGAAAGGAGGGGCATAGAGGAGCAACAATAATGTACATTATGTGGAAAATAATGTGTTTTTTTAACCTTAAACCACATAAACATTGCATTACACCAAATACACAAGATAATGTTCTTTTTAGCAACGTCATATGACCCCTTTAACAGATTCTCTTACTTCAGAAGTGGTTTATCTGGCCTGTGCTAGTTATGCTAGTTAGGCTTCTATGGAACTTGCTTTCATTCTCCTCATGGTGAAGTACAACTTCATCATTGTTAGCTGCTGTGCTCTCGTTTCATCGCAAGCACCGACCCTCACAGCAAGTGTATGAAATGCCTCAGTTCTTTCTTATGCATTTGAGGCTATTTACGGCGCTTCTTGCTGCAAATTTGCAAGAATTTTAAGCTTAAAACTCTCCATGCAAGGCTTGCTTTCTTTGAAAATAATTCCTGTGCTTTCCCACGCTGGTCCTTTTCTGAAGCTGTCAAGGCTCCTCAATAATCCACGTCTTGGGGATCGAATGTGGAGCTTATGGCTATGGAGGCTTTCTCTCTTTCTCTTGCCCAAGCACTCTCGCTGTGTGGATTCACCTGTGGAATTTGTTCATGATTATTTATTTCCCAGCCCAGAGGCACATGAGGCCGTTTCCTTCACGGCCTTCTGCGGCCTACACTGAGCTTGTAGACGTGCCTTCTTTCTCACCCTGGATAATTTCCTTCTGCTCCTGACGGGCTGTCATGTTATATTTAGGATGGACAACATGACAGTGATGTCTCACATGAACTGCCAGGGAGGTTTGAGGTCATGCACCCTGAACAGGCATGTGCATTGTCCCCTCCTTTCGCTCAGGGCCAATTCTTTTCACTGAGAGCGGTTCACATACAGAGTGCTTTGAACCTCGCAGCGGACTTCCTTTTGAGACAGCAACTCATGTCAGGGGACTGGATGGTGAACCACCAGACAGTGGCTCAGATTTGGAATCTCTTTGGGGAGGCAGAGGTGGATTTCTTTGCATCGCAGGACTTGACTTAATGTCCCCTTTGGTTCTCTCTGTTTCACCCGGTGCTCCTGGGGATAGACACATTTACTCACTCTTGGCCAAAGCTGAGACTGTATGATTTTCCTGTGGTCAAACTGATCCATGCAGTTCTTTGCAGAGTAAAGGAATGCAGGATTAGACTCCTGTTGGTGGCCCCGTTCTGGCCATCACAGACTTGGTTCTCATCTTTCTCACTTCTCTGGTGGAGCAAACCCTGTATAAGATTCCAAGCAGGAAAGACCTATTGTCTCAACTCCAGGGCAGGTTTTGGCACCCTCGTCCCAAGATTTGGAGGCTGTAGGTGTGGCCGATCAGTGGCAAGCAGTAATATCTTCTGGGTTACACTTTATTTTGATAGTCCACTTTAGACATTCTACTAACTGTAAGTTACTTTGCAATTACATGACAACTAACTCTCATTAGAGCATTTGTAGACTGTTAGGTAACTAACCAAGGGCGCATGCGCACGCAGCGACCGGCAGTGAGAGTTTGGCGTCCACATGTTGGTGTTTATAATGTGATTTTAAGTCTAAGTTAAAGGTTTTTAAGTAATTGTTTTTCGTATGCATGTATTCACGATTAAGTGCTCCCAGTTTCACTAATTTAAAATGGATATTTCTTGTCCTGCCGCTTTGTGGATTATCCTTTACCTGCTGCTTGCTCGCGTCGTTAACGGGGCTGTCGACCAAGGTCAGTTACAGTACACCAGAGATGTACTTCTGCAACTTAATGATGCAAGCTTGGCTCGCGTACCGGATATCACCCTACAACTACCAGACTTTATACGGAGAGATGAATCCCCCGGGGCATCGAGGAACAAGAAGAGGAAATGGGGCAAACGAGGAGGCGTCAGATTACGCCTGAGGAAACAACGGCTTGCCCGGATTCCTCTGCCCTCAGTGATAATGGGGAATGTCCAGTCGCTGAGGAATAAAGTGGACGAACTCCAGGGGTGCGTCCTTTTTCAAAAGGATTTTAAAGACTGCTGCGTCTTGGCTTTCACAGAGACATGGCTTACTGAGCACGACCAGGACAGCAATTTGTTCATTGATGGTTTTGGAGTGCCATTTCGTCTGGATCGAAAGTCTGAGGTGACGGGGAAAAGCCAAGGTGGTGGGGTATGTTTATATTTTAACAAATGATACTGTAACTCAGTGACTGTTCGAGAACGCGTTTGTACACCGGATGTCAAACTTTTATCAGTATCGTTACGTCCTTTTTATCTGCCCCGTGAGCAGAGGCGGACAAAGTACTCAACTCCATTACTTGAGTGAAAGTACAGATACTGCTGGTCAAATATTACTCCATTACATGTAAAAGTTGTAAAGACAGATTTTTACTTAAGTAAAAGTACGGAAGTACTTGCTTTTAAAAGTACTTAAGTACCAAAAGTAAATTTCCTTTTTTATGTCAATGCACATATTTTTTATTGTTGTACGTAATACTTGCAATACCTCTGAAGCAACTTACAATACATTACACCTACTGAATACACTGACTAGCTTGTAGTATCTTTGGAATAAAGAGCTTTTAGAATGTTAAAAACCTATGGGGGAAAAAAATTAACACCCCGTGCCGTGCTGCTTCAAGTCCAACACCTTTTGTGTTTTATTAGGAGATGCACAACAGTTCTTCTGTGGCTGTATAGGTAATATTTTCACTTACAGAATTTAGCAAAATCAGACAATATTGTGTGTAATGTATACCACAATATTAGAATTGTTGTAAATAAATATCACATTTGCAGCTGGTCAGTGTTCAAAAAATGCTGGGAAATCACTTCATGTAGCCCCAAGAGTGATTACTGATAAACTGTCTGAAAAAAAGAAAGTCACGTTTTAGAGAAGACAAAAATCACCCACTGACTTTCAAAGCTGCTACATAGTAATGACTTTCTACTTCGAGGACCTTGATAGAAATGTAGTGGAGTGAAAAGTACAATATTTGTCTTTCAAATGTAGTGAAGTTAAAGTCATAAGTTCCCAGAAAAAATAATACTCACGTAAAGTACAGATACTCAAAAAGTGTACTTAAGTACAATACTCAAGCAAATGCACTTTGTTACTGTCCGCCTCTGCCCGTGAGTTTCCACAACGTTTTATGACTGTAGTGTACATACACCCGAAGGCTAACGCCGCTTCAGCTGCCAACATCATTTTTGATGTGGTACAAAAATTTCAGTCGATTTCACCTGATGCACCAAACTTTATATTAGGTGATTTTAACCATGTAGTACTAAAAAAGACGCTTGTAAACTTTTATCAATATGTTTCGTGTCCCACAAGACGGGGCAAGACATTGGACCTTTGCTATGGGTCAGTAAAGGACGCTTATAAATCACTCCCATTACCTGCACTGGGCTCTGCGGATCATAATTGTGTGCATTTATTGCCCACATACAAAACTGTTTTAAGGAGAGAGAAGGTGCAGATAAAGGACATTAAAGTCTGGGATGCAGAATCAGTGTTCTGCCTGCAGGAATGCTATGACTGTACAGACTGGAACATGTTTATACAATCCTGTGGTGATGATTTGGATCATCTTGCTGATGTAACATGCTCATATGTTGCTTTCTGTAGAGATATGATTATTCCCTGTAAGCGTGTTAAGGTTTACCCTAATAACAAACCATCGGTGACCAAATCTGTTAAGTCCAGCATACAGGAAAAGAAACTCGCTTTTAAACAGGGAGTACCCTCTGATCTGCATATAGCCACTAAGAAACTAAAAATAGAAATTTAAAAAGCAAAACAGACTTACAAATCTGAATTGGAGAATAAAATGGCCGCAAATAACCTTGGCTCAGCCTGGGCTAGTTTGAAAACTATAACAGGCCTTCAGAATATACAGAATAGCAGCCAGGTTACACTGGAAGGGTTTAATTCAGATGCTGATTTTGCCAATGCACTTAATTGTTTTTATAATCGTTTTGATATTTCTGATTTTAGTAATGTAAGCAGCTATCACTCAGTTGAATAAGGATAGGTCTTAGGAACACTGTTATTTATTTATTTTTTGGTAATTTGTTGTTTTTAGTCTAGGCGGTTTTTTAGTGATGCTGGGAACCTTAAAGCACTTTTATCATATATGTTGGTTAATGTTTGTGGTGTCTGTAAAATGTGAAAGATGTGAGAACTCATAACACTGCAAACCTAGTCTACCTATGGGTACAAATAAAGTGAACCTGAACCTGAACCTTAGTAGAATAAGTTGCCGTACATGAAAAGTTACTTATAGTCAGTAGAACGTATGTTGAGCGACCATCAACATAAAGTGTTAATAGATATTAAGCAGACAGTCTACTAATACTATAATGACTGCTAGTTGACACGTAGTTTCAAAGTTGTTTATAGGTAGTAGAATGTCTAAAGTGGACTATCAAAATAAAGTGTTACCATCTTCTGATCTTCCTGTTGATGTTCAGGAGAGCACGGATAATGCTCAGACTCCTTCTAGGAGGCTTTATTTTTTTCAAGTTGAAGGTTTCAAGTCTTTGTGTACGTTCAGTGAATCATGTAAGGTGCCCAGTTGGCTCAGTGCTGAAATTCCTGCAAGAGAAGTGTGCTGCCGGAGCAGCCGTGACTACTTTGAGGGTTTACATTGCAGCTATTGCTGCCTGTCAGGAGTTGGACGAAGTTCCCTTGGGTAGGCTTTGTCTGGTTTCTTCATTTATGCATGGTGTTAGGCACTTGAGGTCTGTGCGTCCTGTTACTGTCCCTTCCTGTTTACTTGTCAGTCATCCCAGAGGGATTATCGGGACTGCCTTTTTAACATTTAGAGTCAGCTTCTGACTGGATTCTAACCCTTTTAGCGCTTTCGTTAGCTTTTACCTATTCCCAAGTGTGCAGGGGATCTGCAGGCTCTCTCTGTGAGTGAGCTGTGCATGGAGTTTTCCCCTGGTCTTGTGAAGGTGTTTCTGCAACCTAGGCCTGGTTATGTCTCTCTCTCTGATTATTTATATAGTACTTTTTACAATACAGATTGTGTCAAAGCAGCTTTATAGTATTATACAGAAAAATAGTGTGTCGAAGGAACCTAAACTCCATCGTTCTCCCATAGACAGACCAAACCAGCAGTTTAATTCCAGGCTGCAACAGATTGTGCAGAGGACTCATCTATGGATGTCTAAGAGACAAGGTCTTCGCAGGAGATCTGTCTCTGGGGCTCACCTAGTTGTCATGGTCTTCAATGACATTCAGGGCTGTCGCCTCTAGGTGCTGATCCACTATCTGGACTGGATCCGGATGACTGCATTGACCATCTGATCTGGATACAGACTAGATCTAGGTGGCTATGGTGACCTTGGAATAAGAACGAAACAGACTAATATTAGCATAGATGCCATTCATCTTACGATGTAACAAGTACATTGGGTGTTTTGGGAAGTGTTGCAAGTTCCGGTGGACATAATTAATACAGCCTTACAATCCTTGAACAGATTTGAATAATATAAGTATGTTAGTGTGTTACGGGCAAGCCAGGTTAAAGAGATGGGTCTTTTATCTCGATTTAAACTGACACAGATTGTGTCTGCCTCCTGGACAGTGCTAGGTATATTGTTCCAGAGTTTGGGCGCAAAATAGGAAAAGGATCTGCCGCCTGCAGTTGATTTTGATATTCTAGCTATTATCAAATAGTCAGAGTTTTGAGAACGCAGCGGACGTGGTGGACTATAATGCAATTATCCTTAAACACATCTGGATACCTTGCAACCACATTCTCTGCACAAAGGCCTTTTATTAGCCTAATCTTGCCCTAGTTTAGCTTAATTTTACTGAGCCAATCATACCCCAGCAGGCTTGGCCATGTTCCTCTAACAACAAGTAAGCAATCTTCAGCTGCCATAGGCAATGTTCACATTCACAGCACTCATTATGGGAATAATTTTCCCGTTATACGTTCTCAGTTTAATGGGAGACTCACATAATGCTGGTGTCTGATCATTAGACCATAACTTCCCATAGGTCTCCTCACTGATGTTCGGTGCTGAAGCTCCTGTGTCTATCTCCATCTAAAAGGGATCATTGGATGCCCATTTTCCTCAAGTTGGTATGATTCTTTAGGGTCTTAATGAAAAGTCTATAACATACTTTGGTTAAAATTTTCCAATGGTAGTGTAAAAAAATACATCCTTTTTACCTTGTCGAAAACAGCTGTGTTCACAGCAACCCGTTTTGGTGCATGTCCCTTTAAATGCTAATGAGCTCTGCTCACTCCGCCCCTCTCTTCCATTGGGTGACAAACAGTTCTCTGAAGCTGTAAACTTTAGCCGCATTCATCGTGGAACTTGCCAACTTGCACATTATTAGGAATGCCAATTTGCAAAGATTCATAAAAAATTAACTTCTTCTGTAGGTGAAGCTGGATCATGAATGATTTGCGTGAACAGACACATTTAGGTAGATTGGGGTGGCACATTCCCTTAAAAAACTAAATTAATCCTCTGCGTCTTCAGCAGCTCAGATGTCAGGAGTAAATGACGACTGCTATGTTCATTATTACATCCAACAACATCCTCAATCGCTTAGGAAACATTCTTGCCTACACCTGCTCTGGCATCGAAACAATAGCGGACTGTTGACAGCTCACTCAGGGCAGGTCTATGCTTAAACACCAGTGTCAGAAAAATACTTTTTAAATAAAAAATATTTAATACATTATTATTTAATTGTCCTTGCTGTACTCTTTTAGTACAGTACTAAAATTTGTTATATTAGTCATTTTATTATAAATTCAAAATCAAGACGTGAAAACTAAGGAGTGGAAATGGCAACTTTGGGGTGGCCACGGCCCTCCCTGGCCCCTCCTTGGAGGCACCACTGTAGAAGTGATGATTAGACATGATAGTGGAGTGTAACGATCCTTTAATGTTGGCAGTGACATTTTTGGCAAAGCTCAACATTTTCCTATAAATGGGTGCTATGTTTCACAAAGTTTAATAATAGGACAAGATTCACTGTCAGGCACTGAGGGGTCTGACCATTATTCACTTGTATGCAGTGTCTGGACAGCTTCCTGTTGGAGCATAGGGCAACATTTAGTCATACTTCACATCTAAACAATGATTACTGCAAAATGAAGGCCTCCATGATTTGATTTATTTGAGTACTGAATACCTCTCTGATTACAAGGAACATGGAATGGGTCATTCTGTATTCAGCAATTTTATATTCCTCAATAAGACATCTATGATTTTGCAAAGTTGTTTACAGACTCTTCATGTTGTATTTTGGGTCAGTGAACCCAATTATATGTTCTGAGTATGTGAGTTGATATCTATGTGAACTGTCCAAACCCTTTTTGTCATTAAGCTGAGGTCATACAAACGAATGAGGTTTGATGAAGGTTACATGTAATTCAGACAAGCAGCTCCCAGCTATGCCACAATCACAGTGATTAACTGTGTCATTAGTACATGTCAGGGTTTCTAAACCATAACATTCCAGCATTAACATTCAATCAGTTCTTACCATGCTCCCTGGTTACACAAATTACTCAGGTGCACAAAACAATATCTGACCAAATTTACAGTTTAATAATTTTGTAATCAATATCAGAGAACTGCATTAAAGTCTCCCAGTATGAATATCCATGTTTTTCCTAACGATCCTACTGTGTTTTAACATATAGGAGGCACTTCAAGTTAAAGAAGTTCTATTCAAAAAGAATGAAACAACATCAAATTATGTAGCTGTGCTAGAAATAATTCTTATCTGTCAGTTTGACAGAATGAGCTAATTTGAATGAGTAGACTTCCTTCATGTTCTATTTTCAGACATCATAATGTAATGCTTGGTATTTTATTGTGACATGGTATAACAAGAATTATACCAAGTCACCATGTCGCAGGCATATCACCCTGTAGCCCAAGACTGGTCACCCACTGAAGCTAATCAGGGTTGAGCCTGGTCAGTACCTGGATGGGAGACCTCCTGAGAAAACTAGGTAGCTGCTGGAAGAGGTGCTAGTGAGGACAGCAGGGGGTGCTCACCCTGTGGTCTGTGTGGGTCCTAGCGCCCCAGTATAGTGACGGGGACACTATACTGTCAAAAAAAGCTCCGTACTTCGGATGAGATGTTAAACCGAGGTCCTGACTCTCTGTGGTCATTAAAAATCCCAGGATGTATTTCGAAAAGAGTAGAGGTGTGATCTCGGCTTCCTGGCCAAATTTGCCCATTGGCCTCTGACCATCATGGCCTCCTAACAATCCCCATATCTGCTGATTGGCTTCATAACTCTGTCTCCTCTCCACCAATAAGCTTGTGTGTGGTGGGCGTTCTGGTGCAATATGACTGCCATCGCATCATCCAGGTGGATGCTGCACACTGGTGGTGGATGAGGAGATCCCCCCCTCATAATGTAAAGCACTTTAAGTGCTCAGAAAAGCGCTATATAAATGTAAGAAATTATTATTATTATTTATTAATATCTATGGCCAGAGCTCTTTTCTGTCCGCTGCATTATTTTCCTCCAGATTATTTTCTTTTTTTCTTTGGTTTCCACTAAAACAAAATGAAAAAAAGACAACATATAGCTACTGTGAATTTGTGGTCTGCTCTCTCGATTTAATTTAGAATATATTGTCCATGAATATTTCACTGGAATGCAGGAATCTATCGCTTTTCTTCCCAAAAATCTTCACGTCTCTTTCAAGGTTTGTTTTCACATGGATGCATTTTACTTCTAATCCCTATTACTATGTTGCTATGTTTCTAAGGCAGGTAAATACAATATTTGTTATCCATCAAAATGACAGATATCATGTTGAAATATTATCACTCAATGTTAATGTTGATGGATATTTTTGATTAAGTCAATGTATGTTAAATAATACAGTGATATTTAACATGTTTGTAATATTTTGGGGGTTATTATTCTTAGTTTGTTGAAAGTAATATGTTAATACTTTTACACTTAAATTTTCTTTTAATGATAGATGGTTGAAGAGTGAGTAAAATAATGTCACCTCATTGTAGCCCAGAGTTTAAAAAAATGTTTATGATTGTGTTTATGGAGCAATCCTTTCGCTCCTGGTTAAGAGTTTAATAGAAGTTACTTCCATAATTCATGCAACGCATCACTGGGTGTAGAAAAAGGTGGATACATTAAAAATGAATTCAGAAACATCCATCCAAAGAGACCATTATAACAATCTTCTCTTTGAAATCCTCTGATTGTGCTATCTAACCTTTAGGTGGGAAGACATTGCTGCATTTCTTAAATTTGTTTTGTGAGTCAGTCAATAAGGTATCCCAGGTACGCTGTCTTAAAGTAGGAATTAAAACGCAGCTTCATGCTTTAAGCCATTTATGTTATGGGTTTTATATAGACTAAAAGTCTACAGAACAAGACAGCATTTGAACAGTTTAGGAAATATCTATGTTGACTGTAATTTTTCTCCAATTAAATTTTTCTACAAAAAGCATATTTTCAGCTCATGAAGACATTATATTTACCAGCTCTTAAACTGATTATGGGCTTCAGTGCTTCAACAGTGGACATGAAAGCTGATAATTTGCAATGATTTTTCTGTCCCCAGCAGAGTCCATTTGGAAGGCCTCAGACTGAGCCTTTTTTTTTTTTTAAGATCGTTTTTATAAATGGCAGGTTGTCTTGGAAGAAGAAAAATGGTCACTGACTGCAACTTCTGTGTGGTATTCTTTCTCTTGTACTCATTGCAAAGCTCACCAGTATCTGACAGCCACCTTAACGACTAAACAAAGAAGCCGGGCGAGGGAAGAAAGCTATCCTGACATTTGGAAGAAAGCTGAATCTAGAAGCTGTCTAGGGAGATGGGGGTGGAGGTAGTACAGAGGAAGGAGAAGGGGAGGCACTGCATGGAAAAGACAAGAGAGTTTAATCTAAGCCTGTAATGTAAAAGAGCTCATAGCTGTGGTTAGTGTTATTCTGGTTACCAAAACAAAACAAAACTAAAAAAACAGCTGTGGATCATTCAGGTAACAACACAGTATTAAGAATCAAGCTTATGTAAACTTTTGAACGGGGTCATTTTTATAAATGCAATTATTTTCTCGTGAACTATATGTAAACGTCTTTTATGCAAAATATCTTATTCAGGTCAGTACTAAATAAAAAAATAACATGCATTTTGTATGATCCCTCTTATTTTGATAAAATAATTATCATTTTGCAGATTGCAAGAGAAAGTGTATGTAAAATATTGACCACCTCTCTCGCTCTCTCTCTCTCTATATATATATCTATATCTATCTATCTATATATATATATATATATATATATATATATATATATATATACACACAT
>NW_015635521.1:114349-118688 GCF_001515625.1 Sinocyclocheilus rhinocerous
CCAGCATTGTTGGGACCCTTTCATCCAGTCACAAGGATTTTCCTACCACTGCCAAGAAAATCAGACCTTTACTATATTACAATATGCCCCTGCCTTAATGTATGCAGGAAGAAAATCTTTGCAAATGATCCAGAATTATGTTGGTAAGTTCTTTAACTAACCCAAGAGTGTTTATTACACCTCTCTTTGTCTTGCTTCACTGGCTGGAGGTGGCTCAAGTTCAAGTCACAGATGCTTGTGTACAGACCATCCACTGTCTCTCTACCCTCCTACTTCCTCTCACTTGCAAATCTACATTGCCTCCAGAAATCTGCAGCCATTGAGTGAGTGGTGCCTCATGGTATCAAAACAAATCGGCACAAAATTACTCTCCCAAATTTTCATATTCAGTGTATTTATTTATTTTTATTCCAGCTCCTGGAAGACTATACGTGGCCACATTTTGCTGTGTCATTGCCCTAATGGACCACTTTCTCTTTGTCTTATTTGATGCACATTTACTGTGTGCATGGCTGCATGCTTTATAATGCTACTGTATACTGTCTGTGTGTTGTTTTAAAACATGTACATATTTCCTGCCTACAAATCAAAGAAGTACTGCCCAATTCCATCTTCATCTCAAAATGAATCCTGCACCATAATAAATTTAATTGGGTCCCATGAGAATGCAGGGATTATAAATCGCATTGTGGTTTTGTTCAATTAAAATCCCCCCCAAAAAGTATCTTTAGACATATTGTGCCAGGTGTGACATTGCTGACACCTTTTGTGTGCTACGTGACCGTGACAAACACAACAGCAAAAATGAGATTTGAAAGTTCCAGCACAAGGGAAGGACAGACTATGTTTATGATACTATTATGGTGCTTTTTTGAGCTTGGTGGTATAAACGACAAACCGTTTCCTTGTATGGAAAATGAAAGCTTCTACCTTTCACAGAGGAAAGAAAATAATGCAGGGCTGAAACATCTTAAGGATCAGTATATGATGACAATTTTTTGATGTTCCAACAAAACCTGACGCATCATCTTGACAGGAAACGCTTCCCACCCCTCCATCCCTTTCTGTCTGGCCTTTCTCTCTGTCTTTCTCACTCACATTTGCTTTCTCCCTCACTGCTTGCCTCAACCCAGACCCTCCCTCTCCCCCTTTTCTCTCTCTTTCTCTCCCTCGCACATACATACTCGCACACACACACTGCTTCCTTTCACTCTCACTCTGACAGTCTGCAGTTCAATATGTTGCCTGAGCAATGCTGCGCACCACAGTGGAAGCCATCCTGCCGGTGTACCGGCCGCGCACCACAACCCGAGCATCAGTGCTCCATTTGAAGGACCTGTGTGAAGAGGAGCGCGACCCTCACAAACCCCAGCCACTGCCGAACAGAGAGGAACACAACGCCAGCTCCATGTGGAGGGAGGCCATGCGTAAGAGGAGCTACTTGCTGGAGAGGGGCTCCCGGACAGGAGGAGATGTAACAGGAGGAGGAGGTGTGCGTGGCCGGAGACAGAGGTCCCCAGACTGGCTGTATGATTCGTACTATCGTATGAGCCAGCAGCACCCACTTATTGTTTTTCTGCTCCTCATTGTGATGGGTGCCTGCCTGGCTCTGTTGGCTGTTTTCTTCGCCTCTGGGCTGGTGAGTGTTTGGAAACTGGGGAGAAGGTAACTGGGGAACAAGCAGAAAGGGATGGGAAACAGTGTTTGGGTTGGTTGAGGGAGAAAGCTCCGTTGCTACTGTACTGAGCAAGTGACACAGGAAAATGTAAATGTAACTTATTTCGTAGTGATTATTTCTTTAAGGGTTTCTAAAGCAGTTAACAAATCCCCTACAAGCCCAAAACTGGATTTTTCTTGCACTATGTGTATCAGAAAATTAATTTCCTGTGTCCAAAAACCTCACACTTTAGAGGAAGTTTCTGCCAGTTGGCACTGTTTGTACTGATTGCAGCAACCATATGTCTTTGTTTACCTTATGCAGTATGTAATCACTCTCTTCAAAGCATCATTTTTGTGATTCATGTTAAAGTGATAAAGAAGCAGCAGGGAATAATCGATGTATGGGAGGAAAGGGAGCACATTTGGAAAAACAACAGACATCGTCATGGGTAATTAAGCATAACAGATTAAGTAGAAACTATTAACCTGACAACAGTTACTTTCATTTTTGACTCCTATTCAATTTAGCTCAGCTGGAGCAAAATGAAAATCCTTGTGAATTCAAACTTATTGTTAAATAAGATTGTGCATTGCCCATTAGCTGTTGAATTTGTATTATATGCACAAAAAAAAAAAAAAAAAAAAAAAAAAATCTAATAAACTCTATAAATTTAAGTATAGAGCATAGTTTATGTATGTATGATTTTTTTAACATTTATTTTACAGACTCTGATTTCAAAATGAACATTCTGGTAATCAGATGTTTGGGTTTTGTGCTGATATTTCATAATAGCACCACTGATTCAAGAGTTTGAAATTCTACAAGATTCTATATGTGCCATTTGTAGATGAAGCTTAAGGAGAAACAGAAGCTGTAGTGTTGTCACAGTGTCTGAATTAGAGTTTTGTACATATATTGCTGGCTCACATGCTGAGAGAGTTTACAAAGGTTTTCCCAGAAGTTGAGGTATTTTCATCATCATTTGTGTAAAAAGCAGAAGTCACATTGACAAGATACATGAGCAGGTTGCTGCCATGCTGTCTGAAATTGTTTGCTTTTCCCCTTAAATTTAAAGCCAGTCATGTTAAAAATATCTGGAATATACAGGGAAATGTGAGTGGTATATATTTCACCTGATTAAATCAGCTCTAATGCATTAGGGAGATTAGGGAATGAATAAGTAAGCGACAGTTCACAGTATGACATCAACCCCTGTGTAGATACACACTCTCAATGCATGCGCTACTTTCTTTCTTGTCTTTTGACTGCCTGACCTAAATCTCACATCACAGTGGCTGTTGAGCCTGCCTTGGGTTGCCGCAATGCTCTCTGTGACTCACATGGTTGCACACATCACATTGATTGTGAAAAAAGCCTTGGAGCACGATTGCACTCTCAGGGCATTTTTTTATGATCATACTCTGAATCCCTGACGTTTTGCCCCCCCCCCCCCAACCTGTTTTCACTCAGCCTCACACATCCGATAAGTGGCCGCAGGACAGACGTTCCCCCTACATACTTTGTGGAATTTAGTAGAAGATTATGCTTGTGGGTTTTGCCAGTTGCAAGCTTGCTCTGTGTTCTCTATGACAAAAATAGATAGAACAGCGCTACCATAACATTTTGATGTTGTAATAGGGACCCTACATCCATCTTGATAGAATTTCCCAATTTTTATCAGGGACTCCATTTCTAATGTATTCCTAAAGCTGGACAGCATCAATTATGAATGAGTCTTCGGTAGTTTTCCCATGCTATTAGTGGTTTTGTGTGTTTCGGCAATGAATTCTTCAATGTTGAATTTGGCAGCAACAGTGGGGATTACAGAAAAGAGAAGCAAAAGATGCCATCAAAATCACACCACGTCACCGTATGGTGACACCATGACTTTTAACAAGGCATTTTGTAGCACTTTTTAGAAGAGTGTGGATATAGAGGTGACAGCAGAAGTTTAGTGTTGCTCCCTGGGGTCGACGGTCGCGCCGGCTTACTTTTTTTTAAGATCAGTGTAAAAGACACTAAACATAGCCTACTCTGTCGATGTTTGTCACACAAATAAGTGTTATACATCATTCGAAACTGTTAAGCGTCTACTTTTATTTGTGTACACTCACAATAACAACAAAACTTTGTGCTTTTGCAAAATAAAGAAAATAAACACGTTGCGCGTTCTGTCTTCTCTGTCTTCGCGAACTGCTTTTAGAAATGCGTCACTAAAATGAACTCAGCGAATACATGACACCAGGGGCGAATTTAGTGAATTGGGGGCCCCAGGCAAAATATAGGAATGGGGCCCTATAAATTTGCACACATTTTCCTAGATCAGACTTGAGGTTCCTTTTTTGTTGTGATGCTTGCTGCTGCACAATGGTGCCCCATATAGTTGTGTCCAATGTTTCTACATTTTTCATGTACATGTTATAATGGCTTTCTTTCATGTTGTGGGGGGGACCAAATGATCAGATTTACAGTTGAGAGACAGGTTTTCACAAAAACAAAATCAATTATAAAATAATAAACCTCACAATTGAGCGTTTAAACCAGGGGTGAGTCAGACGTAAAAATTATTAAATTAATTTAAAACGGGGTTATGTGGGTGGATTTTCGCATTTCGCACAAAAACTACAGACTGGATTATTGAAAACGAACATTCATTCTCTTCCAGTAGGTGGCGCTTTT
>NW_015635521.1:119069-135365 GCF_001515625.1 Sinocyclocheilus rhinocerous
ACAACATGAAAGAAAGCCATTATAACATGTACATGAAAAATGTAGAAACATTGGACACAACTATATGGGGCACCATTGTGCAGCAGCAAGCATCACAACAAAAAAGGAACCTCAAATTTGATCTAGGAAAATGTGTGCAAATGTATAGGGCCCCATTCCTATATTTTGCCTGGGGCCCGGGGCCCCCAATTCACTAAATCCGCCCCTGGACATGATAAATATATCTATAGAAAGTTTGAAGTGTCTACTTTTAAATGAAGTAAGTCATGTTGAAAACAAATATTCTGTGATAAAGTAATCAGTATGAAACCAACGCGATGTCCAGTTTCTCCGTCTGATCTAGTTATTTTTAATATGACCACGCCCACGAGCTACTTTCGCTTTTGTTATAACAATCGTCCACACGAGACTCGCTGCATGTAAACGCCCACATCAGCTCCGTGCACAAAGCGGGAGAATTAATCCAGTTCATCTCGGCTACTGTTCGTTTCTGGAAAAAGACAGGCTGAGAGGAACAACACAGGATTTACCTTAGAAAAGGAACAAGATGCAACGCGCAACCTGACCCAGCCGAGGAGTCCATACTAATGAGTAAGTAATGTTTATTTTTTGGATTAGTTTACCTGTTATTGTGGCATAAACTTGGACACATTTACTAGTTGGGTTTTTCCCAAACTATAATTCATGATTAAATTTTTTGAAATCTAGTGAAACATTTAGAATATGACAGGCACTTCATTGTATCTAAATTTCTTACCACGTGATGAAGTTTTCATGCTCCATATAATATAAAACAATACGATATAAAAGTAATATGAGTGCATGATGGATGCTACAAGTCTAAGAATGTTTAGACCATGTTTATTATTAATACTCTGTTCTCAAATATATTATATAAATCTATTTCTATAGATGTTTAACGTGCTAAACAATAATAATTTGTTTCTCTGAAATGTCCTTTTTACGGTAATACAAACAAAGCATGCGTGGGTCTATGACTACAAAATCATACTATATATATACAGTATAGGTAGTTGAAGTGACATGGCATTTTCACTGTCCCACAGGATAAAAATTAATATAATTAATATTGTCGTTATTTAAAATGCTGTAAATCGTTAAACATTTCTTCGTCCTACATGGAACTGTTGTTAAAAAAGCTGCAGTGTTATTCGATTTTTTAAATTTATTTTTGAGCCAAATGTCAAAATTGTCCTATGGTGTGACTGTCCCAAGCATGGTTCAGTAAATGTTAATAAACACACCCGGCATAATTGTACAAGTGTCTATTTTAGTAAATGGCAATCATTTTTTTCATCTATATATTTCTGAAAGTGTAGGAACTTAATGCATTTTGTCTCTGAAAACCATGTCCTATGGTGTGACACCATATCCTGACTTTAAATCGGCCAATTCCAGAGAAAACTTTAATTAGCTGAAGGACCCCATTCATGGTCGTGTTACTGAAGCCCCCTGTCAAGCCCATGACACGTGCACATGGTCAATTTTTCTCTCAGAATTGTTCAAATATTTGGAACCAATACAAAAGTGTTACGTTTTGTTGTCCTTTGGTGTGACACCCCTAAATTATATTTTTTAATTAAAAAATGTATGTTAAACTACATAATCATTGAAAATGATGCAGATGTGTCTTGCAAACCGCTAATGACAGGTTAGCAAGGTCAAGGTCATTAATTGACAGAAAAAGGCAGAAACGTCCTTTGGTGTGACAGAAAATGTCCTCCGGTGTGACGCCTATACTGTCACACCACAGGACAAAGATGTCACACCACAGGACAAGGTCTTTTAAAGAAGCATTTTAAATAATTAAATAATATTTATTTAACTCCTTTTTATTCCTTTTTGATCATTTTCAGTGTTCTATAATTCTATGTTCTATGTATAATTCAGTGTTATATGCAATAATTACATTAATTAAACTATTTTCTGATGTTTTTACAGAAAACTTGTACTGTTATAAAGTGTCATGAAAATAAGTATAAAATGTGATACTATGTTTTTGAGACAGAAAGAATTGAGGGAGAGCAATTAGTGGAAGAGAGAGGACACGGAAATATAGACAGAAAATTAACAGGGATCCACACAGAAGGGAGGAGATCGTAAGAGAACAATGCAGAAAGTAAATAGAATCAAAATGATGCCTTAAAAAGAGTAGCCATATAGTTTTAAAAAATCCATTTACATCTTAATGAATATAGTTTGAATATCAACAGAAAGTAAATACAATTAAAATGATGCCTTAAAAAGAGTAGCCATATAGTTTTAAAAAATCCATTTACATCTTAATGAATATAGTTTGAATATCAATCATATTTAGCTCTGCCACACATGCAGCAGGGGGCTAGAAAAGTTTTAGTAACATACTGATTGAATAAGAGACTGGATTTTGTTGATGAAAATTATTTTTTGTTTTGTTTAAAATACATGTTGATATTGTTTGTACCAAAATTAAACTTTCTTTCTCCTTTGACATGTTCAAAATTAAATAGAAATAATTTAATAACTACCATTTCTGTCCTTTAGTGTGACGTAATGTCCTATGGTGTGAAACACATTAAAGAACCACAGATTTGTTTTTATCTCAAAATATCTTGAAAAAAACAGTTGAGTATTGCAAAAGGGGAGATACAAATATCACTCAACTTAAAATGGTATAATTTTCAGCAGTTTTGAACGAATGACAGCAAAGTTTGTCTCGTTGTCAAAGTTTGTCTTGAAATTGTCCAACAGGTCATAGGGAAATAATTATGTTAATTATAATTTCATATTAAATAAATAGCACTATATGAAAATAAGTGTCTAACAATGACGATAAATCTCTCTCTTGCTATTTGTGTACTATTAAGAGGTTTTTTTTCTTAATTTTTGCTATGTCACACCAAAGGACAAATTTATGGTACAGTTCAGTAAAAATGTAAAAAAAAAAAAAAGCAGTGAAAGAATTGACGAAGTTAGGGACCCTTTATATTTTCTCAAAGATCAGACTTCACACTACATAAATATATGCATTTCTTTTTCAAAAAAGGTTTTTTACAAAAATAGCATTTTTTACTGCCTATTTGTCAACTACCCATATGTATATATATATACTGATATTAACATGCTCACAGATGTTGTTTTTTTGTTGTTGTTGTTTGTTTTTTAGTGATCAGATACCTGCATCACAGATGAATCCTGCTGAATTTCACTTGAGTCTCTTCAAACTGTTTTCCTCTAAGAGCGCTGTACCAACATCAGATGTTCAACTACACTGATATTCTATGGTAAAACAAGCTCCTTGACGATGGTTATTTTTTCTTGAATCCATGGAAAGAAGCAGCAAACACTTAAATATCAGGTATGGTTTACTTGTTTCACTTGTTGAACAGAATCTGTTTTCAGGAATGACTCAAAGTCTGTTCACATCTCTGTTGTTAGATCAGTGTGCTCAATAATGGTCTTTGACCTTCATTATGTATGTTTTGATTATACTTTGTTGTGAATAAAATACAAATAATAAAAAAAAAAAAATTTTTTTTCAATCTCTTCACATTCTTTCTTACCTGCCTCAAAATAACAGTGACACTGATGGGCCATTAGGGGAGGGGCCCTTTGTCACTCAGGTGTGAATCACTAAATATTCATGGCCATTGTCACTCCCTCCTATATGGCTTTCGATCACAAAACATGTCTTTAAAAATTTAAATCAATATATTGTTTTCTATGAAGGAGTCAGCAGGATGATTTTCACATAATTTTGAAGTAAATATTCTAGCCTACAAGACTGATTACTCAAAAGTCTTATTCAGAGCTATTCAGTATGGGTTCTATGGCCTTATTTCAGCTACATTTTTTTTCACAAAACTTACTAACCACACATAATATTTTTTTTTCTAAAAAATGCAAACATGTATATCCATCTTGGTCACATATTATTGTAGCACAGTTTGTGCTGAATACAAAAAAAATTACATGTTGGCCAATAGTATGTTATAAGTAGCTGAAATAAGCACAAATGTCAGGGCATGTCAAAACATCTCAAGGGCCCCAAAATCACCTCAGACCCCAGAGGTTCTGATTCTGAGTTTCAGAAAATGATTGCACAAAATGCTGCTGATAATCAGGCTGTGTCTTGCTGTCTTACTTTGTGGCTGTAATTATAGTGCTATGTGGTGATAAGGCTTTTCACAGGCATCCTGGGTTCTTTAAACACTGAAACCATCAGAGACACCTGTTTAGAGCTTGAAACCATTTAGATGTCCCTGTTTGGAGTCTCATGTGTATTGTGGGCTCATTTTGAGAATGCTGAGTTACAGTTTGGTACACTAGTCAATAGCTCTGTTCCAAAACCTGAGCTTTCTAAAGAGAGAGTATTGTATGGCATCACACACTTGATCTACATACAAAGTTTGTTACAAAAGGTAGCAAGGCAACTTAATTATGTTGCCGCCTACGATACCTTGTTTTAGTTAAATAGCAAGATAGCATGACATGTATTGTTCACTAAGAAGATGATCCTGTAATGCAGCAAGCTAGTGAAAAAAGATAACTAACTAAAGGTAAAACAATAATTGTACACTGCATTTCATAATGAAAAATCACTAAAACAAAATTATAATTGTAAAATAACTACAATCCTTCAAGCATTCTTTCAGATTATGGAAAATAAGTGAACAATGCAACCATCAATAATCTATGTAAAAGTCGAAAAGTCAATGGAGTTGCATTGCTGGTCTTACTCTTTTGATTTCTATATCATAATTCTATATCATAACTCAAAAAGATAGATGGACACCTGGCAAAGCAGTTACTGTAGAGGTCATGGGCTGAAGAAGAAATATGTTAGAAATAAAAAAAAAAAAAACATTTTGATGTGATTTGATGCTAATTTTATTTGATCACTCTATTTAAAGGAGCGAGTCTCTCTCGTCTTTTTCATGGCTAGTGTAAATGACCACTGCAATGATTGGCTAACATCTTCACATTAGAAACTTTTTTGAGATCTTTTACTACATTTGTACTATGACAGCTGCCAAAATAAACAAATTTTGAAAATATTGATTACAACACTACAGGTGCATCTCAATAAATTAGAATGTCGTGGAAAAGTTCATTTATTTCAGTAATTCAACTCAAATTGTGAAACTCGTGTATTAAATAAATTAAATGCACACAGACTGAAGTAGTTTAAGTCTTTGGTTCTTTTAATTGTGATGATTTTGGCTCACATTTAACAAAAACCCACCAACTCACTATCTCAACAAATTAGAATACTCCATAAGACCAATAAAAAAAATTGCAGGTGTTTTGAGTTGATTATCTGATTGGCATGTCACCATATTCTAATTTGTTGAGATAGTGAATTGGTGGGTTTTTTGTTAAATGTGAGCCAAAATCATCACAATTAAAAGAACCAAAGACTTAAACTACTTCAGTCTGTGTGCATTGAATTTATTGAATACAAACACAATGTAAATAAAAGCAGTAGCCTATAGATAGTGTTATAAATTTTAATGTGAGTTTTGGCAAAAGTACAGAACTCAAGTCACTGATAGACTAAACAGCAATAAACGATTTTGCGACAAATAATGTCTAAATGTCTGTAGAATTGACACAATTACATATTGTGGCATTGTCAGGTCCGTATCTTTCTATTAAATTTTATTTGTAAAGCCTGCATTGTATTGCAATTGGTTGAAATGAATGGGACAAACAAACAATGTTTTGCTGAGGTATTCACATGGTTGAAAATAAACAGGCACTTTCCTAACATTCAAATCCTTTAGAAAGTTGTTATTTTTAGTCCAGATATCCTTTTGTAGTAGTTCTTCTGTCTGTCATATAACAGATGAGTGGGCGGGGCTAAAGAGGCAACGATGTCTCTGTGCAGGCAATCTTGTGTTGATGCATTCATCTTTAGTATATCAGTATTAAACTTGTCAGTAGAAAAAAAGTTGTTTTAGCAGCTATAGTTTCATTAACAACTGTTTACCTTACCGAGTGTATTTTAATTTTTAATTTTTGAGTTCAGTAGTGAATGTAGACATTTTATATTATTTTATGCTGTTATTATTCAATTTAAGATTGCATTGGAATTGTTAAGGCTTACTGTATCATTACTGTATTTACAACTCAGAGGTGTTTTTAGGTCATAGAATTGTGCAAGGAGCCCAACTAAAACGTAAATTCGTTGCCCTGCACTTTTATCAGCCAAGTGTGTATTTCATTCATACTCAAAGCCATAGGGTGCAGAAAGTCCAAAACTGTCTCAAAGTAGTAATAACTTGTGACGTGCCAGGGAATTCATAATACTGATCAGTGATTGTCTGGAATGAATGGGTGATGAACGGGTCTGTATACTTATCATTGGAAAAAGCATCGACACCTCAGTAGTGTTAATTTCGTTAACGAAGACTATGACGAAAAATGTTCGTTGACGAGCTTTTTTCCCATGACTAAGACGAGACGACAATAAGGTCAATAAACGATAACTAAGACTATATCAACATGCAATTTCGTTGACGAAATAAGATGAGACTAAAATGTATCCAAAAAGATAAAAACTTTACCAAAAACCTCATTTTATTTTCGTCAAAAGAGGAGACAAAATGTTATTGCAGACTGCTCTACACACCTCTACTACACGAGCTTTCATGAGTGCGGTTGCCAGATATCAAGAGTTCTAATCCCCGAATCAGAGCTTCGCTGTTAAATTCATGCATTTTCTGCCTGGTGTGTTTTGCTTATTTTAAGCTATGGTATGGCGTTATTTTAATGACAAATGTCGAGATTGCATTATTGTAGCGCGAAAGCACATTAATATAATGCGCCAGCGCGAATCTCTCCGCTCGCGCGCGGATTTCTTTTGCTCTTGCACAAAACCGGGCGCGATACACAGATACACGTTGCTCTCGCCCGAGAGAGTGCACGCACTTAAAACGTGTCTCTCCTCTCACTCAAACTGTGTCCTGTGCACTCTCAAATCTCTGTGCTCATGCGCTAGATATGAATTATTTTCGCACCTAAATCTTCTGATTTAAGACAGAACTATTTAGATATGGGTCAGATGCACTATTCCCTAAACCGATACTTACGATTTGGAGACCAAATATAACACTATAATGAATTTTTCATATTTGCCATTACTACATTCTATTCCATGGGTTTAATGCATTTGCAGACAATGTAATTACATGTAACTGTCATATAACTGTATATTCACTGTTTTAGAGGAGAGTGCCATTGAATGTGTAGCTAATATTAAGTGGATTTTCATGAAAAAAAAATCTAAACAAAAAAAATCTGAACTGAAATAAAAACCTCCCGATAAATGTCCAAACAGCGATGCTATTAGAGCATTTATTGTATTATATCTTGCTTTGAGAGTGCACAGGACAGTTTGAGCGAGAGGAGACACGTTTTGCACTCTCTCCGGGCTAGAGCAGCGTGTATCTGAGCGCGCACGTCCGGTTTTGTGCAAGAGCAAAAGAAATCCGCGCGCGAGCGGAGAGATTCACGCTCGCGCATTATATTAATGTGCCTTCGCGCTATAATAATGCGCTCTCGACATTTGTCATTAAAATAACGCCATACATACTAAGAAAATAAGCAAAACACACCAGGCAGAAAATGCAATTGCGGAAGCGCCGCCGCAGATGATCTGAAAAACAAACAAGCTGGAGTTTAGCGATCTAAATGAAAGCGTCATTCAGCCGGTCAGTGTTCTGTCATGAGATCTCACTATATTTTTTGCGATTGTGATCGCTGAATAAATACACTTACTCAATCGATGTTGTTTTAATAGAGAAATAGACTATTGCAATTATGGAATTAGTGGAATTACTAGGAATTTCACTGTTATAATATTTTTCGTTTGTTTTAGCTGTTTTCATAATGTAGACAGAGCAAGTCTTTGGTGTTGATTTATATAATAAAAGCCTATAATAAATCAGTACATTAAATGAGGTAAAATACACCATGTATGTGTCCACATTCTATTGATTTGTGCTTACTGGAGAAAGTGCAATACCTGAAATGCAAAAGTAAATTTCTCAAATGACAAAAATCATTACGATTATAATTTTGAGATTTTTATTATTTTTTTGTTATAAGTTTAACCATTTATACAGAATGACGAAAATGTGACTAATATTTCATGGACTAAAAAAAATGACTAAAATGCTCATACATTTCATTGAATAAACAAAAACAGGACAAGGTTGACTAAATATGATAACTAAAATGTACATTTGAGTAAGACTAAGACTAAATTAAAAATGGCTGCCAAAATTAATACTGCTGTACGGTTAATTAATAATAATCTTATTGCTAAAATGTCAAGCAAGCATTGACTAAAACTAGACTAAAATACTTCAGGTTTTCTTCGACTAAAACTAGACTAAACTACTGTAGATTTTCTTGGACTAAAACTAGACTAAAATGTTGAGACTTTTAGTCGACTAAAACTTAACTAAAACTAAATAGGATAAGGTTGACTAAATATGATAAAAACTAACAAGGACATTTTAGCCCGGGACTAAGACTAAGACTAAAATGAAAATAGCTGACAAAATTAACACTACACCTCAGCCAATCATTCAATGGCTGTGACATCAGTGGCTTTCACAGTTCTTACAGGTTATGTTGCACAGTAAAAAAGAGCATGAATTGCTGGTCACTGCATTTAAAGATTAGGTTTTATTTTATTTTTTTTCATTAAAAAAAACAGCATGAATGGGCATACACTGATACTAATCACAAAAAATGTAGTTTATTTTGTTGAAATCTGGAAGCCATAAAAAGAATACCTTGTTATTCATTAAAATATGTATTTTATACTTTTTTCATTAAAAAGCGATATATCGTCATCACACGCAGCAGTCACAAGTCATTACATTTCAAATTTGTTTACTAAAACTTGAAAGCAATAGAAAGAACATTTTATTTTAATTAAACAACATACAATATATAATACAATAATTATATTCATGTTTATTCATTAAAGTGCATTTTTTTTCAACGTAAGGCATATGGTCACATGATATTCATTACAATTCAAGTCTAATTTTAGGCAAAACCTGAAAACCAAGAAAGAAAACGCTCTGGTTACTGATGTAACCTCGGCTCCCTGAGATAAGGGAATGAGCATTGTGTATGGGGCAAACTCCTGTTTTACTCTGTACTGAAGCCTGATTTGTTCACGTTTGTGTAGCTGCACAAACCAATGGCACTTTAGCTGGCCAGAAAGGGTGGAGCCGACGTCTATATACAGTAAGTCGGCTCGCAGCGCCATTTCATCAGAATCATTCGACTGAAGCGACAGTTATCAATTCGCGTGCAGCTTACAGCACGGCCAGTGACACAATGCTCGTTCCCTTATCTCAGGGAACCGAGGTTACGTCAGTAACTGGAGCGTTCCCTTTCAAATGTTCTCTCACTTTGTGCATGTGGAACGCATCCAATCACACCATGCTATGAGCAGATACAGAACGACCTGCTCTGCGAGCCCAGTCTCGGAACACTTAAGTTAAGGGCCCCTAAAGAACATTAGCCAACGGAGTCCCAAGCCACAGCTGAGGACAACAAATATAACCATTTCCACCCTTATGGAGAAATAGGCAGATTAAACAGACAGAAACCTGCACGGACGTCAAAATTATAGAATCTGGCAAATGTGGATGGCGACGACCAGTCGGTGGCTGCACAAATCTCACCAATAGAAATCCCACTGGACCACGCCCAGGAGGAGCCCATTCCTTCCTATGGCGTCAATTATCCAGCTGCTCCGACTGACTGAACTGGCTGGAGCACTCAAAATACACTCTCAAAGCCCTTACAGGGCAGAGTACATTAGGACCCTGCTCACCATCTGAGACGGGGAGTGCTAGATGGGTGATATCCTGGGCTCTGGGCTCTCTAACATTGCCTCTGGACAGCATGTTTGCTCCATGGTTCAAACTGCCTAGCACGTAAACTGCTCTTAGCGAGAGGAGTTCGTTCTGTGCCCAAAATAGGAGGTGTCGAGCCATCCTGTAAAGGGAGTGAGACCTCAGACCGCCTTGGCAATTGATGTAGGCTACAACTGTCATGTTGTACAACCGGACCAGGATGTGGTGCCCCCTTATGGCCAGCTGGAAGGTTTTCAGGGCCTGGAAAACCGGCAGAAGTTCTAGGCAGTTGATATGCAAGCAGCCCCCTGCTTGGGGAGCTGACCAGGAGTTGGACGCTGGATTGCCCTCCAACAGAGCTCCCCAAGCTGAGTTGGAAGCATCTGTTGTAATCACCTTCCACTTGGAGGTCAGTCCCAACTGCACGCCTGGCTGAGACAGACGAGAAGCTGTCCAAGGGGCCACAGCTTTGACACAGCGATGGTTTACCTTTATGTAAAACCGGCCCAGGCACCAAGTATGGGACAGGACTCAGGTTTTGAGCCAATATTGGAGAGGCCGCGTGTGAAGCAGGTCCAAGGAGATCGCAGAAGCCCGGAGAGATGAACGGAGAGATGGAGAGAGAGCACAAGCTTTTTTTGAGGGAGTTCCGGCTTCAGCGTGAACTGATCCCTTCCTTTTCCTCTCCAAAATGCTTCGCTAGACTGAATGCTCTCACAGCGAGAGCAGCCAGCTTCACCAACCAGCTCCGCTACAGACACACAAATACAAAGCTGTCAGCGATAAGAATCATTGGTGACAGCATTCTACTCCGATTCGCCTAGAGGGATTGAGCTGCTTGATGTAACAAGGGACACTGATCCTCACGTGTAAAACACACCGGCAGATCAAAGTGCTGCAGGGAGAGTGAAGCATGCAGGACTCTGTTTCGGCGTATAATCACTCAGCCTGATTGCTCAACCCGTGAGTTTATTGTTTCTTGGGAGGGGAGAAACGTGAGAGCGGGAGAGGCGGGGCCACCTTCATTGAAGAAGGGGATGTGCGAGAGAAGCAAGGACAGACTCATATGCTTTCGCAGTGAAAGCAGCCTGTCTCGGTTAGTGCAGCCTCAGCGACGCACACACAGAAGCGAAGCTGTCAGCGATACGGAATCATTGGTGAGAGGATTCTACTTTGATCCGCCTAGAAGAATTGAGCCACTCGATGTAATGAGGGGCGCTGATCCTCATGTGTAAAACACACCGGCAGATCAAAGTGCTGTGGGGAGAGTGAACAGAGTGGGCTCTGTGCCGGCGTGAGATTACTCAAACCGGGTTGCTCAGCTCTGTGACTCAACTGTTTCTTTCTCCGAGCTTGCTGAGAGAGGAGAAACGGGAGAGCGGGGCTGCCTTCACTGAAGAAGGTGATATGCGAGCGGAGAAGAGCGAGACTAATGCTCTCAGTGATGAGTCTCGCTCTTCCACGCTCGCATATCACCTTCTTCAATGAAGGCAGCCCCGCTCTCCCGTTTGTCCTCTCTCAGCAAGCTCGGAGAAGAAACAAGGGCTCTCTGCATGAGCCACACTCGCGGCACGACATTTGCAACAATGTTGCTAGGAAATTTGCTCTTTTAAATGGCTGGATAGCCGCAGGGGAAGGCTTCTTGCTTCTTCCTCTGCCGGGGCAATTCTACGGTGGTGAGATGCAGGCTGAGCTTTTTCCTTCTTCAGTTTCTTGTTTGCAGTGTCAGCAAAGAGATGTTCCTCGTCGCTGAAGAAGATTCTGATGAAATGGCGCTGCGAGCCGAATTATATAGAGGTCGGCTCCGCCCTGTCTGGCAGGCTAAAGCACCATTGGTTTGTTCAGCTACACAAACGTGAACAAATCAGGCTTCAGTACAGAGTAAAACAGGAGTTTTCCCCATACACAATGTGAGAGAACATTCGAAGGGGAACATAAATATTTTTAGACAATACACAATATTAAATATATTTTATTAAATAGTAATGTGACATTGGTTATGCAGGTTATGATAATAGGTTATGCTCTATTGGCTAAAGGTTGCAGGCTTGCCTTCCAGTGGCTTTGATATCGACAAAGGCATCCAGCTACTGTATCACTGTAGCTAAGCTGAATAAAAAGCAGAAACGTTTTGATGAAACGTGAAGACAATGAACACATAATTACAACAATATATGGTTTAAGTTTTTCATCTTCAAGTCATCTCCAGGTAATAAATAAATAAAGTATATGAAACATTATAGAAACAATAAAATATATTTGGAATTGGAAAAAGGTGTTAGTATAAAAAGTGTAATATATAAACCAATCATAAAATTCTCATTAGGAAAATACAGGAAAAATATTGTGTGATACAAATTATTGGTTATTGTTCAGCAGTAGCCAATTAAAAGTAAGAGATAAGGGGAAAAAAATAACAAACTAATTGTCAGTTGGACAAAATAATACTAAAATATAATATAAATATAAAAAATAAAATAAAAAAGGTATTACATTTGACATTTCTGTTCCCCTCACTTCTGAAATGATGGCTATGGCCTGTGCCCCTGTAATAATAATTTGGGTTCAACTTTGTATTGCAGTGCCGTGTATTTACTAAAACAGTCAGTCCACTGAAATTTATCAAATTAATTGCATGACATGATTAATCAAATGAATCATAGTTAATTGGATTTAGCTATATTGGCTGAGAAACACAACCAAATGAAGATAATTCAAAGCATTACATTATTGTGTCAGACGATAGCATTGAGTATTATAGACATGGCTTTAGATGTTCATGTATTGTTGTTTTATTCCCATATAATAAATCCTAATGATTTACATTTATTCATTTAGGACAGGGATAGGCAAGTTCAGTCCTAGAGAGCCGCAGTCCTGCAAAGTTAGCTCCAACCCTGAAAAAAAACCTCACTTGCCTTAAGCCTTAGGCTGAATGCGAAATCGCCCCCTATACCCTCATTTACTATTCCCTACATTAGACCACTAATACAGTTGAAGGAGTAAATGAAAACAAGTTTGTGAATTCAGACACTGAGTGCACCAGAAGAACGGCCGCTTTTGGCACTTCTCTTCTTCGCTTTTCCCATGGCACTTCTCGTAAAGAGTAGGGGTGTAACCCCGGTGTCCTGGCCAAATTGCCGCAACTGACCCTTGTCAATCATGGCCTCCTAATCCCAATCCACTTGACTGGCTCTGTGACTCTCTCTTCTCTCCACCTGTAGCTGGTGTGTGGTGAGCGCACTAGCGCTGTTGTACTGTGGCTGCCGTCACATCATCCAGGTGGATGCTGCACACCGGTGATGGTTGAGGAGAGACCCCCCACATGATTGTAAAGCGCTTTGGGTGTACAGCAATACACAATAAAAAGCGCTATATAAATGCATCATTCATTCATTCATAGTTTGTACTTGTTGTTTAATAATCATTTGAAACTTGCAAACTGGCAGCTCCAATAGTAAGATGGAAGGATTTATCTTGAACTCTGTCATGGAAATCATGTATAAACCCTAATTAAGCAATTTAATAATCAATTTACAATAAATTTATACCTGTATTGTATTACGCTGTACACCAAGGACGAGTGCTTTGTAAAATTAATAGATGGATTATTCAGCTCTGGGAGCCATCTTTATTTTATTGCGATATTGCTGTGCATTGTGGGATTGAATGTGTGCACTCAATAATGTCCACAAAGGTTTCAGTTTTATGGGTATGGGGCGATTTCGGACACAGCCTTAGTAATTCTGAAGATATTGATTAGCTTGTTCAGTTGTGTTTGATTAGGGTTGGAGGTGAACTCTGCAGGACTGTGGCTCTCTAGGACCGAACTTGCCCACTCCTGATTTAGGATAAGGATGGCCAACTCTGTCCTGCAGAATTTTGCCCCATCTCAAATCAAACACACCTGCAAAATCGAACCAAAGTCTTTAGGATTATACAATTACCGGCATGTGTGTTTGATTTGAGATGGAACTGTTTAGTTTATCTGGTAAACTATTATCCAGTAGCTGTAGTGCAGGTGCAGTTGGAAGGTGCAATTAAAGTTATTTTTGTAACACTGCAATCTCTCTGCAGGATATCGAGGATCACGTCGCCTTTGTAATCACTGTCCCCACTGCGCTGGCTATTTTCCTCACTATCTTTGTTCTGGTCTGCATCGAGTCCATCTTCAAGAAGCTGCTCCAAGTTTTCTCCTTGGTGATCTGGGCCTGCCTGGTTGCCATGGGTTACCTCTTTATGTTTTTTGGAGGAATCATCTGTCCCTGGGATCAGGTAAGATGAGTGCATTATCGGCCACCTAAGGTTGTTTTCAGTCATAGGCCTTTTACCTGATACATCTCAGATAGTGTATTCTTGAGAATCAGTGGGAACACGTAACATGAGAGTGACTTGAAGGAGAAATAACACAATACTTTAGTCAAAAAGGAAGGTGTATGCATACTGATGTATGGGACAGCCTCTAGTGAACAAATTGAATTGTGGATCAGAGTCACCTTTACTAGGCAATTTAGCATTTGTCAAGTCAGCTGCTTTCCTGTGATGCACAGAAATGATTTTAAGAGATAGCTCCATACCAGAATTAAGTGAGAAGGCCAGAGAATTCTTATACGAAAATAAAAGAATTCCAGAAAAATGAGAACAGAAAAAAAAAAGAATGATTTATTTATTAAATTTCACATCAGGGATACTGTTTCACCCCAATACCAGTTCTCATGGAAGACTCTGAAACTGTGATCAGTAATACTGGCAAGTCAGTAATAAGTGGCAAGAAATGGCAAGTCAAGCTTTTATTTATTTAATTTTTTATTTTTAACTGAATCTATTCTGCTTTGTTTTATAAGTTCATCTTTGTAAGTAGCTTTTCCAAGCAATTATAACCCATCAGATGTAACCCAACCTGTCCAAACGCATGATAAAATTGAACCCTGTTCAGTGTATTATTATGTCAGGCGTAAAGATGTAACTAAAAATTTTACTTGACGAAAGCATTTTACAGTCTTCTACTATAAGATTCAAATTATCCTGCATTCTTTCCCCTCTATCATGTTGATTATATAAAGTATATGTGTGCTATTCCCATGGCAGCTGAGCCACCCCATGTTTGACCTGCAAGTCCAGTGAGGATAATTACATTCAACATTAATCAAAATGCTGCAAATGTGTGACTAGACCTGGGAATTAAGATAGTAATCAGAAGTCTGGCCTAGCTATTCTGCACATTCCTATTACAGATGAATAATTTACTCTTCAAGGAAAGAAAATAAATAAATAAGTAAATAAATAAATAAACAAACATCTGCCATTAGTTGGGTAAACTGTAATAAAAATCTTTAAATGGAGAATATAAGGAGCTAATGATTTGCTGTGGTAAAATAAGACTCAGTGTTTGTCGCTGACACATTGTATCTCTGGAATAGGTGACATATGGCGAAAGACAAACAAGGCTAATGTCAGACGTGTAAAGCGGGATGACTTCCTGTGTTAGTCAATATCTCTGCTTGGTTCCAGATTAAGGGCAGATAGAGAAGTTCTCAATACATAGACCCCATCTGAATCCTCTATACAGCAAATGCTCCACTTCTTTCACAAAATATTTCAGCAAAATCGTGTCATATTCACTAACCACTTTAGCTATCACTGATGTAGTGCTGTGAGTATGGAAAATTCTTTATGCAATTTAGGCTTATTATAGAATCCCGTATAAGCCCTAAGGACTGTTCACACTAATGTTCACACACTAGTGAAGTCCACACTACATCTATAATGATAACTTGTATCTTTTTGTTTTGTTTTTTAAGAATGATTTTATTCCCAGCTGATGAATGATTAAAAACATTGACAGCCAATCAGAATCCACCTGGCATTAAAGCGCTTGAGTATTTAAAGTGGAAGATGACATAACACACAATAAACAAAATGTTATCCTTCTTTGGTGTGGACACTAATATAGTTAAATTATAGTTATCTTTTTAATTTATCCTTCTTGGTGTGAATTGCCCTTTACAGTATCCCCTAGCCAGATGTGGCAGCCACATGCAGAAAAAGGTATCTCCTATGCCAGGGGTTTTCAAACCTGTTCTAGAGGACCCCCAGCACTGCACATTTTGTATGTTTCTCATCTAACACACCTGATTCAACCCATCAGCTCATTAGTAGAGACTGCAAGCAAAGCCACTAGAAGGCAAGCCTGAAACCTTTAGCCAAAAAATGCTAACGCTTCCACTTTGACAGTACATGGGAAAGGAGACCAGAGGCCGTTTTTTGAATGGATGTCAATGGAGGAGAGGCTTCACTATGCTGAATAAACAGCTTTTTAGAGGAAACGGCTTATCATTTAATGAATTGACAGCCTATCTGCTAATCTTCAACATGTTTTATACTAAACAATACTTTTGGATTGAACTAT
>NW_015635521.1:136374-141680 GCF_001515625.1 Sinocyclocheilus rhinocerous
TAAGCAGCTTTGTGAATAGGTTTTAAGAGAAAACTCTTAGCTAAAAACGTTTACTGCTATTTAGGAGAACTCTTAGTGGTAAGATACAATGTTTTGTGAATACGGGCCCAGGTGTGTTTAATTAGAGTTGAATCTAAACTCTGCAGTGCTCTGGCCCTCCAGGAATTGAGTTTGACACCCCTGATCTAAAGCAACTTACTGATGACAACAATACAAGCTAAAGCAGTTAATCCAAGGGAGACCACAATGAAATAGTGCTACCATACAAAATGTCTGTAACTACCAGTGTAGTGCAATGCTGAAAGGTATGTGTATTATAATAATAATAAATGATAACAATATGCTTAATGTGTAATTATTTTGTGGCACTGCTTATAATTACACATTATATTTGTTGTTATAACTACTGTGCATAATAGTAACAGGGGCATTGTGCAACCTATATCAACCAGCAAAGGTCACTGCTCAGTTCCCCAGTTTGACAGAAGAGTCTGTGGGTTCTTTGGGTTAATTGGCAGTCACTAGTTTATCTGATAAACTATTTTCCAGTGGCTGTCGTGCAGGTGCAGTTGGAAGGTGCAATTAAAGTTATTTTTGTAACACTGCAATCTCTCTGCAGGATATCGAGGATCACGTCGCCTTTGTAATCACTGTCCCCACTGCGCTGGCTATTTTCCTCACTATCTTTGTTCTGGTCTGCATCGAGTCCATCTTCAAGAAGCTGCTCCAAGTTTTCTCCTTGGTGATCTGGGCCTGCCTGGTTGCCATGGGTTACCTCTTTATGTTTTTTGGAGGAATCATCTGTCCCTGGGATCAGGTAAGATGAGTGCATTATCGGCCACCTAAGGTTGTTTTCAGTCATAGGCCTTTTACCTGATACATCTCAGATAGTGTATTCTTGAGAATCAGTGGGAACACGTAACATGAGAGTGACTTGAAGGAGAAATAACACAATACTTTAGTCAAAAAGGAAGGTGTATGCATACTGATGTATGGGACAGCCTCTAGTGAACAAATTGAATTGTGGATCAGAGTCACCTTTACTAGGCAATTTAGCATTTGTCAAGTCAGCTGCTTTCCTGTGATGCACAGAAATGATTTTAAGAGATAGCTCCATACCAGAATTAAGTGAGAAGGCCAGAGAATTCTTATACGAAAATAAAAGAATTCCAGAAAAATGAGAACAGAAAAAAAAAAGAATGATTTATTTATTAAATTTCACATCAGGGATACTGTTTCACCCCAATACCAGTTCTCATGGAAGACTCTGAAACTGTGATCAGTAATACTGGCAAGTCAGTAATAAGTGGCAAGAAATGGCAAGTCAAGCTTTTATTTATTTAATTTTTTATTTTTAACTGAATCTATTCTGCTTTGTTTTATAAGTTCATCTTTGTAAGTAGCTTTTCCAAGCAATTATAACCCATCAGATGTAACCCAACCTGTCCAAACGCATGATAAAATTGAACCCTGTTCAGTGTATTATTATGTCAGGCGTAAAGATGTAACTAAAAATTTTACTTGACGAAAGCATTTTACAGTCTTCTACTATAAGATTCAAATTATCCTGCATTCTTTCCCCTCTATCATGTTGATTATATAAAGTATATGTGTGCTATTCCCATGGCAGCTGAGCCACCCCATGTTTGACCTGCAAGTCCAGTGAGGATAATTACATTCAACATTAATCAAAATGCTGCAAATGTGTGACTAGACCTGGGAATTAAGATAGTAATCAGAAGTCTGGCCTAGCTATTCTGCACATTCCTATTACAGATGAATAATTTACTCTTCAAGGAAAGAAAATAAATAAATAAGTAAATAAATAAATAAACAAACATCTGCCATTAGTTGGGTAAACTGTAATAAAAATCTTTAAATGGAGAATATAAGGAGCTAATGATTTGCTGTGGTAAAATAAGACTCAGTGTTTGTCGCTGACACATTGTATCTCTGGAATAGGTGACATATGGCGAAAGACAAACAAGGCTAATGTCAGACGTGTAAAGCGGGATGACTTCCTGTGTTAGTCAATATCTCTGCTTGGTTCCAGATTAAGGGCAGATAGAGAAGTTCTCAATACATAGACCCCATCTGAATCCTCTATACAGCAAATGCTCCACTTCTTTCACAAAATATTTCAGCAAAATCGTGTCATATTCACTAACCACTTTAGCTATCACTGATGTAGTGCTGTGAGTATGGAAAATTCTTTATGCAATTTAGGCTTATTATAGAATCCCGTATAAGCCCTAAGGACTGTTCACACTAATGTTCACACACTAGTGAAGTCCACACTACATCTATAATGATAACTTGTATCTTTTTGTTTTGTTTTTTAAGAATGATTTTATTCCCAGCTGATGAATGATTAAAAACATTGACAGCCAATCAGAATCCACCTGGCATTAAAGCGCTTGAGTATTTAAAGTGGAAGATGACATAACACACAATAAACAAAATGTTATCCTTCTTTGGTGTGGACACTAATATAGTTAAATTATAGTTATCTTTTTAATTTATCCTTCTTGGTGTGAATTGCCCTTTACAGTATCCCCTAGCCAGATGTGGCAGCCACATGCAGAAAAAGGTATCTCCTATGCCAGGGGTTTTCAAACCTGTTCTAGAGGACCCCCAGCACTGCACATTTTGTATGTTTCTCATCTAACACACCTGATTCAACCCATCAGCTCATTAGTAGAGACTGCAAGCAAAGCCACTAGAAGGCAAGCCTGAAACCTTTAGCCAAAAAATGCTAACGCTTCCACTTTGACAGTACATGGGAAAGGAGACCAGAGGCCGTTTTTTGAATGGATGTCAATGGAGGAGAGGCTTCACTATGCTGAATAAACAGCTTTTTAGAGGAAACGGCTTATCATTTAATGAATTGACAGCCTATCTGCTAATCTTCAACATGTTTTAGACTAAACAATACTTTTGGATTGAACTATTTTTAGAGTTACCATGAAAAAATGCTGTTTTATAAGAGAAGTCACTGACTTTTTTGCGACAGGTGGGATTCAGCTTACGGCACTTCCCATTCATTCCTATGGTATCCGTAAACGGCGACTGAGTGCCGTACAAATCTGACTGAAATTCAATGATGACAAGGCTGTAATGTGATTGGTTATTAAGGCACACGTGATCCAAGTTAGCCGTTACGCTTTCTCCAATAGTAAGTATACAGACCCTCTCATCTCCCTATAGTAAGATAATCTCTGCTGCAAGACCTGAATTTGGTGTGTCTGATAAGGAAGACATACAAAATATGCAGTGCTTTGTATGTGTGTCTCCGCTAAACTTCAGATACTTCAGAGAGCAAGCATTTCCATGCCCATGTGCGCCAAACAGACAGAATGCAATAAAACAGGAGTGCAATTCTGAATAAAATATGCATTTTGCGAATATTTTTTTTTTGTTGGACAATAAATGAAACGTATGTAGAATTTTAAACCTATAAGTAAATGTATTTTTTTATGATAGCAGTAACTGTAAAATGACTATTGTAATGTGCTATTCAAAAGAGCCTAATACAGTTAGTCTGAGCTTTTGTTTTTCTTTATTTGCATTTTTGTTTAGTTAATTTAACTTCTGCTTAAAAAGCATTATTTTTGCTCTTAGATTGTAATGTTGCAATGTTACAATGTAATGTGATTTTACCATTTTTTGCACATAATCTATACTGTAGCCTTCATGGTTACATTCACTATATTTGACTTCATAGATTCTGACATTGTTTCAATAGACAACATTAGGCAGGATGTGAAATGACATTTCAGTTTGATTTGTGGCCACACACACACACATGGCCTCTAAAACAAAAGCATTTAACAATGTGTTTTTGCACACCTCTGTGTTTATTGCCCTGTACATGGAGGTGAGCAATGTGATTTCAGCTTTCATCTCACATAGCTCTGAAGTTACTCAGATGTCAAAGGTGATTTTAACGCTTCAGTGGGCAGCTCTCTTAAAGACTAAACTTATTCTCAGCCACATACTGCTGCAATTGCTCTGTGGCCCCCTTAACCCTTCCACCATTAAAAGTTCTGCTCTCTGGGATGATCTGCAGTGGTACAGTGACCTGTACACAGTTAAATGGGCACACATTTTCTGGGATCGCTTGGCACCAAAGGCAAATGCCAGTGATAGTGGAAAGCATGCATCCAGACATCTTTTTAGGCTCTTCCCAGGTGTCAGGCCACAGCAGTGCACACATTTTTGGTAATTACAACTGAAGTTGCATCTGAAATGCCAAGAGGAATAATGGACCTATTAGAGCACTTTCTTCTTTCTGTAAGCTCCCTTCATCTCAAGTCAGATGTGTGAAGACAGGTCACTGAAAGGTCTCCCCTCTCACACAATTAAAATATCTGTGCCACTAATGTTTGGTAACCGTGGTGTTAATGTTGCAGAGGGCATTTCGTTTCCCTGAGAAACAAGATGAGACAAGCCCAACGGCAGGTAATTAATTAGGCTCTTTTGTATGTAGGTAACAATGAAAAACAATAAATTAAGCAATGATTAAAAAGGTTGCTTCTGAATGTGCATTCCACTTAATTTAGATTACAAAGCTCATTAAGATGCTTGGATGCTCTTCTATCTCTATCTGTTTGAAAACATCTAGGCCATTGTTGTTAGCCTATGGTACTGTTAAAGCTGAGATGCATAGTAATTTCCCAACGACATTACTTAACAAAGATGTTGCTTTAAAGATCAATGAAATGCCTTGATGAGCACAGTTTTCTTTCATGTATTTACATATTTCATATTGAAACAGGAATTTACTTCAAAAGCTTTTTAACCTGTTAACCTGCACCCTCATTTTGGGACTGACATCTGAAAATGACCTACTTAACTTAAAATTGTAACAGTTCCTGACTTCAGTGTGCTACACACACAATTTTGGTGTCTTTGGAAAGAAGAGCCTTTGGGGTTTACTATCCATCATCCAGAGTTGATAATGCTCAAAAAGATAAAAAGTTATAGACACTGAAGTGCCTTAAAAAAAATTGTACCACACTGATTTTTTTATATTTCATATAAAAATACATTAAATCAGTCCTGGAGCAATCCAGAAAAGTAATGAGTTGAAAGTCACATGTCTCATGAGTTTATATTTCAAATCTGAAGAAGATACCATGAAAAATGAGATTCCTGCAACCATTTTTCTGAGACTATGTCTAGTTATAGTTATATATATGTCTAGTTATATATATTTCATATTCCATAACGGATACAAACAATAACTGTCCCCGAAGAAATGAGACGTAAACAAAGGAATTACCATCCATATTACAACGTTATTG
>NW_015635521.1:144307-145860 GCF_001515625.1 Sinocyclocheilus rhinocerous
TATTTCAAATCTGAAGAAGATACCATGAAAAATGAGATTCCTGCAACCATTTTTCTGAGACTATGTCTAGTTATAGTTATATATATGTCTAGTTATATATATTTCATATTCCATAACGGATACAAACAATAACTGTCCCCGAAGAAATGAGACGTAAACAAAGGAATTACCATCCATATTACAACGTTATTGTTTCGTTGGACTAAAAGTGCTCTATGGGATGTTGTTCAGTGGACCTTTACCTTTCTAACTAAACCGGGATTTACAGCTGTGGATGTGTTTATGACTCGCTATTACGATTAATCTTGTACATACTGCGTTTTGATTATGCATGTTTTGATGTGTACTGCTTGCACAAATTTAGCAAATGCATTCTTTATAAGCTTTTATTGAAAAACAGCGATCTATCGTCGATATTTGAGGCTTAGACCTTTAGAATGATATATAGTTTGTCAAGATTAATTATGTCCCTTTTCATTAAATCTATTAGTAAACATTGACACGTGCAAACAAAGAGCGTTCAGTGCGCCGGCGTCCAGGTGCCGGTTAACAGGTTTTAAATACCCAATGGTATTAGGCATATGGTATTCTGAGGGAGGGCATTAGACATTCTAAATCTAGAGAGCATTTGATTGGACAAAAATTTCCATATCCTTGTGAGATGTCATTAAATATTTTGGTAAATTTTTGTATAAGATGGATTTTACTTCATTTAAATTGGTCAACTCTTAGGAATAGGCCTATCCTACACTACATGATTGTAAAGATAGCACTAAAGCTAACAGTCATGGCCTAAAAGTTTCATAACAAAGCTGCACACAAAATTTGGATTTTATGTTGTATTTAAATGTTTTGACACATGTATGGTTCTCCTGTTGTTCTGTGTAGCACCTCTAGTATGTGAAACAAGTTCCATTTTTGAAAAAAAAGAAAGAAAAAAATCACTACTTCAGTCTTATACACTACAGTCTTATATGCAAATATGTAGCCACATGTGTCTGACTTCCTCTGTGGTTTGAGCCATAGAGGAAGTCAGAAACCAACCAACAAAGAGTCTCTATACACCATAGCTCAGCTGCTGCTTTAAATGCAGAGAGGCTTTCACGTCATCTTATGCCGAGTTCACACTGCACAATTTTAGCCAGATTTTTCACTCGCAGACAGGTTTTGCGAAATCGCCTACAAATGCCCGAGATCGGAGGCAAATCGGTGCTCGTTCACGCGAGTGACAATCACACAGTGTGAATTAGCAAAGACTCGATCTGAGGAAATCAACCAATGCGTCACCGACGCCCGTGAAATATTTTGTTCGGGGAGGAGTTATATGGAACGTAGTTTGCGGACCAGTGTTGCCAAATCCGCGATTGCCTCCGGTTGTTTTTTATGTCAGCAGTTTGTCACCCCAATAGCTGATATTTAGGCCCTGGAATGTGAATTGTACCAGGAGAACCCCGCCAAAAAATTTCTATTTTACCCCCCCGAACGCGATTTTTACTGGGGGACCCCCTCGAAAGCAATTGGGCAATTTTCAGGCTAGTTTTGAGTAGTAATTG
>NW_015635521.1:146149-163919 GCF_001515625.1 Sinocyclocheilus rhinocerous
CCTGCACCAGACAGAGCTGTCGGCGATTCTTTAAAGTCATGCAGTATGTAACCTCCTGTCGCCTTTCCATCGTGCAGCGTGCAGTGTGAACACAGCAACAGCTGAATGCTACCCCAGATAGTCGTGAAACCAACAGTAATGCGACATCTTTGAAAATCGTGCAGTGTGAACTCGGCATTAGTCGTGCTGGCAGCAGGGAAAAGAAAAGAGTTCCAAATTATCCTCCTTCATCACAGTAAGGCTTGATACTCTGCCACAGTCAACACTTATTATTCTAAGTGTTTGCAGTAAATGTTCTCAATAAATTGCTCAGGATAACTTCTGATAGCCTTTCAGATTTTTTTTTAGTGCTGTCAAATGATTAATCGCGGTTAATCGCATCCAAAATAAACGTTTTTGTATACATAATATATACAGTATGTGTGTACTGTGTATATTTATTATGTATATATAAATACATGTACAGTATATATTTTGGAAATATTTACATGTATATATTTATATAATTTATATTATATATAAATATATTTAATATACAAATATAATATATTTTTCTTAAATATATTCATGCATGTGTGTATTTATATATACTAGGGGTGGAACGGTATGCGTATTGTGTACCGAACGGTTCACACGCAAATTCCAAATGGAAGTGATCATCCCTATCCCCTTGGAGTGGGGACTTTGGAGTGAGCAGGGCACGTGTGTGCCATTATGTAGTCGTTTGGAATGCACTTGGCAAAGCGAGCGATGTAATTTCCTCATTATCATATATACATTTTATATTTTAAAAAGTTTTATATATATTATTTTTTATATATTATATAGCATATTTTTACAACTTTTTAAAATATATAACATATGTTTATTTGCAACAGTTATGCTAACAACAATAAAAAGACATTTATGACATTAAAACAGCGATATCTGCTGATGGACATCATGCTGCGTTGTCACTGGAACATCCCAGCTGAAGATAATGAGAAAATTACATCGCTCGCTTTGCCAAGTGCATTCCAAACGACTACATAATGGCACGCACGTGCCCTGCTCACTCCAAAGTCCCCACTCCAAGGGGATAGGGATGATCACTTCCATTTGGAATTTACCTGTGAACCGATCGCGTACCGTTACACCCCTAATATATACATAATAAATATACACAGCACACACACATATATTATGTCAACAAAATCTTTAATTTTGGATGCGATTAATCGTTTGACAGCACTAGTTTTTATTATTTTTTATTTTTTTTACAGTATGTATAAAAATAACAACTATATTGTACATTTAGATTACATAAATGACATGGAATATTCCATCCATTTGTTAATGTGCTCACATCCATTTATTCATTACATTTGTTTCCAGTCTTTGATTTTCTGTTTCACTTCAGTTTAATATTGAACAGTCTACTGAGCTAAATTAGGAATAATCCAATCAGAAAAAATGTTAGACCTAGAACAGGGGTCACCAAACTTAGTCCTGGAGGCCCGGTGCCCTGTCCATTTTATTTGCAGTTTATAAATTGCATTAATAATTTCTGGAACAAACACATTTCTTCCTATTTTAATTCAAGGCAGCTAATATGACAAACCTCCTCCGCATGTTCAATACCATGACAGTTTTCCAGACAGATCTTTTTGAGAGTCTGCTCCTGTCTTATAAGTAGATTCTACACACAACAGCCTGGATGGAAAAATCAATATTTACTTAGATATATGTGGAGCACCAAAATCACAGACAGAAAGACAAGACCTAAGATACAGTATATAAGAAAGTGCTCTTGCCTTGACCTAAAGAGGTGTCCACACTAATCTCATACAAGTATAAAATGTATGGTTTACTCTATCTGTGCAGACAAATAACTACCCTGCTCTGATGTTTAATCCTTGTGCACTGCTTTTTTCCTCCTTTAGCTTGAGAGGAGACTTCACTTTTCTGAGCGTCAAAGTGGTAACTAGGAAACATTCTAAGTAAAGGTCAAGATACTGGTCACGTGTTGCTAAGCCAGAGTGATGTGCTTTCCATCAAACAGGCTCTTGTGTCCATATCCCTTGGGGCTTTATGGCTGTTGACATCTGCTTCATTATTTGTTTGGTTTTGTAGAAAACAAACCATTTCCTGAACAAGGTTCCATGATCATAAATGAGTAGATTTGAGAGATGACCAAGGCTGCCCTGAAGATTTCAATTAAAGCACAGGAACAAATTGCATTTTATTTTATAACTGTTGTCATAAAGAGGGAAGGTCAGGGGTTTCCAGTCTATGCGCAGGACATTGGTGTAGTGCGATTATAAAAATCTCATTAAGTCAATGGATAGTCAGTCATCCTGAAAACACAGTTTTCATTTTTCTTCTTTCTCTGTCTTTCACATTTATAGGGCTATACTGTTTGTGGTGAAGAGAGAGAATTTTCTCAGCAGGGGGTTGTCACAGCATTAATGTCTTGAGCCTGGCTGAGGCAACTATTGCCTAGTCTCTTAATGGCTGGTTGTGTTATCTCTGTGTGAGTTTCATGAGATGTTTGGTAGAGTAACAGATAGCATTTGAAGATACCCTAAAATGAAAAAAAAAAGGTATTCATAAAAAGATGAGAAACAGAGCTAATATTCGCTGTGTCCAAGAGACTACTACTACCTACAATGAAATACAGTAAATGTAATATCACACATTAAATGTGACATCTACATTTATGCATTTGGCTTTTTAGGACTTACATTGAAGGTATACATTTTACAGTATTTCATTTCATGAATTCAAATAATACACATTTTTGTTTATGCATTCTATGAGAATTAAAACCTTGGCCTTGGTGTTGTTACTAGGGCTGAACGATTTTGGAAAATAATCTAATTGCAATTTGTTTTACCAATATTGCGATTGCAATTTAATATGCAATTCTTTTTTAAAGCTCTTTATGAGCTATAAATTATTGTATAGTATGACCAACACACTATTAGATAGATTAAACATAAATGTTCTTTTCTGTAGGTCAGGCCTATATGTTACGATGAAATTAGGTGATGCATGAATTGATATGAATGACATTTTTATTTAACAACTACAATCACAGTAGTATATTGACTGATTTGTTGAACTTCCAACCTTGTAAGCATGTAATAATTACGACAACACCAAGCCCTGACAAATAAGCCTGGTGTATCAAGATATGCCTTGTCATATTTTCTGCATTTAGCATTTGAATGACCAGCACCTGCCTGGGTCTGTGCGACTTCATCTATGGCTTTTCTCTTCGCTTTCACAAACCGATCCATCTCCCATTCTAATTACGTCCTTTGGCTGTTTACTGTTTTATTTCTTTTCTTTTTCTGCTGATGGCCCGCGCTCGACTTGAAGCAGCGCTGCTTAGACCGATGGGTGTGTCATCAAAGTACTGCCAGAGCTATAAGAGAGCGCGGACGTCTCCTTATGCTTTCTCTCGCTGTACTTTGATGTCAAAGGCTACACCGATCGATCTTCAAGCGGAACACACCTCTTTACTCTGGCGTGTCACGTGACCGAGTGTAATCGCAATCTCTGCGATTGAAAAATCGTGTTTTTTCATATCGCGATATGATCGCAAATGTAATTAATCGTTCAGCCCTAGTTGCTACCATCATGATCTACTGTTTAAACATTAAAGGAATGCAGTGCTGATTTGTGGTGAGATTAAATATGTTAAAGATATGTTCAGAAGTAACAGATGTAAATTATTTACACACAATAATTATTGAAATGTTCAAATTGAAATGTCAGATTAAATATATTCTTTATGGAATCATAGATTTAATAATATGATTTTATATGATGGATTTTCATAGTTAAAGGTGAAAGTCTGGGATATGTGTAAAACGTCTCAGGTTACTTATGTAACCATGGTTCCCTGAGTAGGGAACGAGACACTGCGTCCTCTAGGGGTCGCTATGGGGAATGCCTCGTCGTGACCCGTGTCTGAAGCATACATTGAAAAACACCAACAACACGTTGGCCGGCGACAGCCCATGACGTCACTACTGGTGCGACTATAGTATAAATAGGCGACGGGAGCTACACATCATTCACTTCTTCGTCTGAAGCTTGCATCCGCAGCATGGCAAGAAACCTAGAGGACGCAGTGTCTCGTTCCCTACTCAGGTAACCATGGTTACATAAGTAACCTGAGACGTAAAAATGCAGAGATCGTGTGTGTCATCAGGTGTCAAATAGCGACAACACAGATGCACACACCCTCTAAACGCTCTGCTAGTGCTCGCCATAATAATAGATAGTAGATCGTTCTTACCACGTTCAAATGCACTCTTCGAACAAAACAGTCAATGAAGACGAAGAAGAGAATGACGTGTTCTCCCGGCGGCTATTTATACTATAGTCGCACTGGTAGTGAAGTCATGGGCTGTCGCCGGCCAACGTGTTGTTGGTGTTTTTCAATGTATGCTTCAGACACGGGTCACGACGAGGCGTTCCCCATAGCGACCCCTAGAGGACGCAGTTCGAAGTTCCCTTGAAAGGGAACAATAACATTGATACAATACATACAATGCATGGTTAATAATTATCAACACAATGCAACATTAAACTGTCTGTGGTTGAAGAAACATCTTAAGTATGCATATACGCCCATACTGTCTGATTCTGCCAAGCCACACATGCCTGGCAAAAGACTCAAATTTGAATATCTTTTCAGGAATATTGTGAAATTCTTTATGGGCATCTATATGCATGAATCTGAAAAAATGCTTTAATCACTGTGATGATTCCCTGACACAAATTACTGTGCAGAGCAGATGCTGTGTGAAAAGACTGTGCTCAGCCAAAGGAAACAGTAAGAACTTTATATATACTGGCCCAGTAGTTCAGAATTTTACTTGTCATGCCAACATATTCACTGGCACCACTAGGTAAGTAACTAAATAGATCAATCAATCGATCAATCAATAAACCAATCAATCAATTAACAAATCAAGTGTGAGCACTCTTGCTCCATAGCAATAACTAGCTAGAGTCTTGGCTGAGCCAGAAACCCATTCTGTGTGGAGTTTGCATGTTCTCCCTATGTTGGTGTGGGCCTCCTCCAGGTGCTCTGGTTTCCCCCACAGTCCCCTACAAAAACATGCAGGAATAATACTTTTGTTACGGAGTGAACAGGTCGAGAGGCGTGCGGACTCATTTGCAAAGCTTTATTTAAAGACGTGGTCAAAACAGGCTAGGGTCAGACAATGGTATATTGAGGGCAAGACAAAAGAGTAGTCCAGTAAACAGGCGTGGGTCAATCGACGGCGAACGAAATCCAACAGGGCAAGACAAAGAGAGATAATCCAGGTACACGGCAATAGTCCAGGCAGGGGCAAAAAGAGTCCGAACGGGTAATCCAAAATTCACAGGCAAGAATCTGAACACGGGAAAGCAGGCAAGGCAAGACTATGACTAGACTAAGAAAACTAGAGCAGGCTCCGTAAAGTAGCTATCAGCTAGGGTAGCAATATGTGCTTACAATACTCGGCCCTGAACTGTGGTAAGAGCCTCGTATTTATTTTGTGTGTGATTGGCTACAGGTAAGAGTGTGATTAGTGAAATAGAACATGGGAAATGTAGTCCAGGGTGACGTGTAACAGTCTGTGTAGTGTGAGAGTCAATATAATCAGAAGGCGACCGCTGGTGGCGAGCGGATGGAAGACCAGGGACAGGATTTGTGACAATTTTATTATGATGGTTCCCTTTCTGGCTGCGTTCCAGATCACTTTTAAACACCACTCGCAAACTTACCTAAGCACTTCCCCTCGGGGGAATCCCCGCTGCCATTTTGAAGTGCGATCCACTTCGTGAAGTGAACAAGGGAATTATATATGGACAGACCCTCGACCCCTCGATTTTGACCGAGGGAGAGAATCTGCTTCATATGCACACTTCAGGCCACTCCATAGACCACAATGTAACACGATTGTGACGTCATCGCAGATCGCGTTTAATTTATCCCCACCCCAAACAACTCTATAATATATAAATATTTTTTTTGGCCCCACTTTATATTAAGTGGCCTTAACTACTATGTACATACATCAAAAATAAGTACAATGTACTTATAGTGCTCATATTGTATTGCAAAACACTTTTGCTGCTATTGAGGTGGGATATGGGTAAGGTTAGGGACAGGTTTGTTGGTATGGGTAGGTTTAAGGGTGGGTTAAGGTGTAAGGGATGGGTCAACTGTGTAATTATAAATGTAATTACATAAATTAATTACAGATGTAATTACATGCAGGTATTTTTAAAATATAAGTACAATGTAAAAACATGCATGTACACAATAAGTGCATTGTACCAAATTATTAATTGAAATGTAAGTACATAGTTGTTAAGGCCATTTAATATAAAGTGGGTCCTTTTTTTTAAACATTTATAACAGCCCAAACATACCTATATTCATATAGAATGCTGCACCAAACAAATTCATAAGGGGAAAAATGTAAAAAATAAACCAACTCTATAGCAGATTCTAAGTGATCAATGGCTTAGGATGTTCCAGTTCAGCCCATTCCAAGGGTTCCCCGCCAGTAGTGGGCACTCGTGCAACGTAATCAATGATGTACATCCAAGTGAATGAGACGGAGGGAAGTTTGCGAGTGAAGGGCATAAAAAAACGGACTGGAACGCAGCCTCTGTTTATAAGTAACTCAACTACCAGCCATCATAGTATTAGTAGACTGTCTGCTTATTATCTGCTTACACTTTATTTTGATGGTCACCCAATAGTCATTCTGCTGACTATAAATAACTTGTCAAGTACAAATCAACCTGTTATACTAACCATAATCCTAAACATGCATGTATTTAATGTAACATATGGTAAAATATGGTCTATTTATGTTTGCTTAGACACATTAATGTACAATAATAACATATTGACAGCATCTAAAATGTAAATAATTTATGTATGAAAAACTTGACACATTTACAAATCCTTATTTATTCAGAATATTTATTTCACAGAATTAAGTGGATGATTCTATTGTATTTATTATCAATTATTGTTTTCATTAGCATTTATTTAATGCAGTTGGCTCATTTACTTAATCTGAAAATCTAACATTTTATTCTGTTCTGTGTGCCAGCTTGTTTAAAAGGATTGCATCATTTTAAACAAGACTACATTTTAAAGTCTTAAAATTAAATAAATTTCCTGTAATCGTTTAACCATTACTTATTATATAATATTTTGTGAGGAACCGAACCAAACTGAACCAACTGTATGTAATGTCTGTCTGATTAATTTAGCTCAAAAGTTTTCAGCAACATCTTGCAATTTCAAGGCTAAAGAGTTCCTGAACAGTGTGAATCATGGGATATGCTAAGCCTAAATGTTTATGGGCATTATAACAGGATGGCCTCGTGGGCAGCGCACCGAATGTCACGCTTCGCCTACCGAGGCGGAGACGAAGGAGCTCAGAGACGAAGAGGATTAACATTCAATAGTCTGTATTCTTCCAAATACACACGGAACAGGCAGGAACTCACACGTAGGACAAGGAGTAGACGTACAATTCCGGACAAAGACAGACTGCACAGACTCGAACTTAAATACATGGGGTAATTAGGGAAACACACCTGGGATCAAATGAACAATCAATCAGGACAGGAACAGGAAGGAAACCAAACATGGGCATAAAATAAACATGGAGCACATGGGGGAGGAAAACACAACACAAGACAGGAACACAGGCCTGACATTACCCCCCTCTCCCGGAAGGCACGTCCTCACGCCTCACAACATCCAACGGGGAGGGGGGGTGGGCGCTCTGGAGGCCCCTCAGGACAGACACAGGACAGCAGGCCTCCTGAGCGGTACCCGATCCGGGACCCCTGGTGGATCAGGCAGACTAGGGAGCCATGGCGGAGCAGGCAGATTACGAAGCCATGGCGAAGCAGGGAGCTCAGGAGGCCATGGCGGAGCAGGGAGCTCAGGGGGCCATGGTGGAGCAGGCAGCTCAGAGAGCAATGGCGGAGCAGACAGTTCAGGAGGCCATGGCGGAAAAGGGAGCTCGGGGAGGAGCCCTCACTGGGCTAAACTCGGGGACAGGGACCCTCTCTGGGCTAGACTCGGGGACTGGAGCCCTCTCTGCGTTAAACTCGGGGACTGGAGCTCTCTCTGGGCTAAACTCGGGGACAGGAGCCCTCCGTGGGCTAAACTCAGGAACAGGAGCCCTCTTTGGGCTGGATTCGGGGGCTGGAGCCGACACTGGAGTGAGCTCTGGGGCTGGAGTCGACACTGGAGTGAGCTCTGAGGCTGGAGCCGACACTGGAGCAAGCTCTGGGGCTGGAACTGACACTGGAGCGAGGATGAGGGCCGAGAGCCATCCTTTTCGTCTCATCCTCCTCAGGTGAATAATGCGGCCGGCGGGCTTGAGTGATGAACGGCCGGCGGGCTTGACTGGGGAATGGCCAGCGGGCTGGTTCTGGATCAGGGCTGGACACTCATCAGACACCGGAGGATCCCTTCCCTCCAGCTCAGTGCTGTGGTGTCTGGGAGGTCCACGGGGCGATAGCAATTGGCCCCGATCCAGAACAGAGAGTTGAGTGTGGCATTGTCCAGCGCTGTTTTAGCGGCAATCTTGCAGAACTCCCACGCATACTCCACAAAGGGGAGATCTTTGTGGGCTAGGGCAGAAAAACGACAAAAGACTTTTCAAAAAACGAAAACAAACGGGGAGAAGAGGCGGAATTCTGTCACACTTCGCCAACTTAGGCGGAGACGAAGAGGATTACCATTCAATAGTCTTTATTCTTCCAAATACACACGGAACAGGCAGGAACTCACACATAGGACGAGGGGTAGACGTACAATTCTGGACAAAGACAGACTGCACAGACTCGAACTTAAATACATGGGGTAATTAGGGAAACACACCTGGGATCAAATGAACAATCAATCAGGACAGGAACAGGAAGGAAACCAAACATGGGCATAAAATAAACATGGAGTACATGGGGGAGGAAAACAACACAAGACAGGAACACAGGCCTGACACCGACATGTAGCGTTGTTGCACTTCGGGCGTCCCAAGTTCGAGTCCCGGCTCGCGGACATTTCCCGATCCCATCCCCCTCTCTCTCACCCACTTCGCTTCCTGTCAACCTACTGTCCGATCTAAATAAAAGGCATAAAACGCCAAAAACAAATCTTTAAAAAGTCTCTCTCTTTCTCTCTCTCTTTTATACAAACCCCTATATAAAACCTCTCTATTTTATTTCTTCTTCTTCTTCTGTGAATCATTTATTTTCCAGTGTGGAAGAATGTGTGTATAGATGTATTTCATTTATGTGGTGTAATTTAAAGTATGTTCTAAAATAGTTACCATAGAGAGGAAAACCGATCAATTTTTTGCAGTATATCAAGCTTCATTGCTGAACTGATACTGGGGCGTATTACAGAATGTTTCTTATCTTACGTCTTAACTTAAGATATGATACGTTATAGGGGTGGGACAAAAAATCGATCCATCGATGCATCGCGATTCTCTCTTCAGCGATTCTGGATCGATTCTGAGATTTTCAGAATAAATTCTGAGCTTAGTTTTTAACCAGATGCGCGATGACGCTGAGTTTGCTTTAGAAACACCCGTATTCTGCTTGCTTCCAATTCCTCACACACATACACCACTCGAACGTTCCGTAAAATAATCTTTCATAAAGTTCGGAAAGGTTGAAGCCGGATGCACTGTGAGAGGAAAATACTTGCTTTGTTTGATGTTACACTTGAAGTGTGCGGTCTCGCCCATCGGTATTTTCCTTACAAATGCTCTACGAAGTCATCATTTATGTGGTTTGGAATGCAGTGGACATATATATTTAAAATATGAACCTCACTAACAGAAGGCTGTTTTCAATTTCAAATGCTGACGCGCGCTTTGTTTGTGAAGACTGCTCACACATGCGGCTGTGCGCGACTCCGTGTAAGTGGTGTAATGCACTTGCGTCTCAAAATGGTTTTATGATGCAAAATTAATGTAAACACAGCCAGTTATGTCTTAAGGGATTAAACGGACAGGTCAAACCACATTACTTCTTATATTTCAAAAGAGATCCGTGCGTGAATGCAGCTTAATAGATCTCCCGCTGTCTATGATGTCATAGTAAAAAACAACAGTAAAGATGAAGAAAAATCACTCACAGTTCTTGAATGGAAAACGTTCAGATAATCTTAAATACTGAAAGCACTCTTTGTTTGTTGTTTGTAATATGTTTCTATGCTCCTCTTTATTATTTGCTACTTGCTTGTATGTTTTGAAGTTATATTAGTTTAAAATTCTTAACATAGCCTACAACTGTTTTAATAATTTTTTTCAATTTATAATTATTCAAAAAAGTACTTAATTACTTATATAAGGATATGTAAATGTAAGGATTTTAAGATTCTCAAGTCAGTAAACTAATTAATTAATAGGGGGGGGAGTAGATCAAGAATCGTTCTGGAATCGGATCGTGACTCCCAGAATCGGAATCGGATCAGATCGTGAGGTGACTAAAGATTCCCACCCTAATACGTTAAAGTAGGATTTTTTTGTAAATTCGTATTACAGAAGCAAATCTTAACTTGATTTGGGATTCTTATCTTATCTTACAAAATCGTAACTTATCTCTTAGTTAGGAAATTTTAAATTGCATTATCAAGTTCGACAATCCACTCTCAGGTCTGTTACCAAGCAACCAACACTGCACAAGCTACTGATGGGGTAAACAAAATAAATAAACAAAACCGGCGAGCTTTTAACGGAAATTGAAACTCTGATAAGTTTTGTAGAAAAGGCAAAGCTGATACAATTTGGTAAGTTTTCACCTTCGCTCACTCTCGAAGACAAAGACAGGGAGTGGGCAAGAGTTGCCGAAAATGTGTCTTTCTACCATTAAAAATCTCCGTTCTTCATTTTCAATTATTAATAAATGTAATGTAATTGTTGGACAGCGCAATTGTAAGAGGTTTTTCCGTTAGCTTTCAAATAATTTTGAAGTTAGAACAGCTGTGGGGTTAAGACAGTTTTTAGGATTTTTTGTCAAGTTAGGAGGTTTCTGTAATACCCCCTTCCTATCTGTAGCTAAGATAAAATAATTAGGAAATGCTGTTCTGTAATCGCGTTTGTCCTAAATGTGGTCCCTAACTGAAATTACCATGGTTACCAAACAGATAAAATTAGATTTTAAAGTTAGGATCTTTCTGTAATACACCTCCTGGTCCATATTCAATTTAATTCAATTCAATTCAAGTTTATTTGTATAGCGCTTTTCACAATACTAATCATTGCAAAGCAACTTTACAGCAAATTAAGTTTCTACAATATTAGGTGGTAGCTTATCAGTGGTGACTGTCAGTTAATGTACATATGGCAGAAATGTACGGAAAATCAATTAAAGACGTAATCAAACAGACGCTTGGTGTCGTTAACCCCCGCGTGAAGCACGACCGCTCCGGTGCTCTCGTCGCCCTTCAGGATCGCGGGTATCTGCGCAGAAACATCGAGAGCACGAGCACCAGGGAAACAGTGGCTTAACATTGGAAGGTAAACAGTGGCACTTTACCTTCAGCTAACGTAGCACGGACGTGCCGGACGATGGAGTGTCCGACGATCACAGCTTCGCGTTCCATCTCGCGGAGGGGAGCGAAGCGTTTCCAGGTGGAGATCTTGAAGACTGGAGGTGGCGGAGGGGGAGAGGTCGTCGCCCGGGGCCTGGCTTGCGTCTTCCGCTGCGGACCACGGCCTCCAGCTCGAGCTGCATTCGGTGTGCACTGAAAGGTAGACACACATCCGCCATTAAAGCAAGTAACAGTGAGTAAAACAATGGTAATGTGTGTGAATAGAGTATTAGCAATGTAAGCGAGATTAGCGGCAACCACGCTGGCGATGCTAACGGGCTATAAGCTAATAGTGGACTCTGGAAATCAAAATAGAACTAGTGATAACAAGGCGCTCTGATTGTTTTTGTTGTAGAATACGATAAGGAATATATTCACACGTTATAGAAATGAAAATGATGGTGTATGAAATTGATTTTAAGATAAAAAATAGACGATAAAGAATTAACTTGACCGAGCTCAAACTCAAACCACACGGCAGCAACAAAGAGGAAGTCGATATATGATATCGACCATATGATAAATTAGTTTCAATTAAATGCACTCTTTATAGCTTCTTTTAAGTGCTAACAGATGTTAAACTTGGTGAGCCAGCCAGGAGCCTGTAGTGTATGTAGTGTAGAAAAAAATGTATAAGTATACTTTTTTTAGTCTGTAAATGAAAGTGGTGCAAAGTGAAGGTTTTTTGTCTGTGATAATTACTGTAGTGACAATGCTGTGATAGTTATTGATCTCGCTCACACTTAACGAGATGATGTGTAGAAGTACTTGGCAGGTTAGGGTTCAACTGAAATGTTTGTCCAAATTAAAGACCCTAAGAGACCCTACAGTTTCATAGATAACTCGTTGAATTTAGACATGTCACAGCGGCATTGGAGACTTCTCTTTCCTGTAATTTTGTCAATAAATTTCAATTACAGTATCAAGTCCCTTGCAGAATGTATACACCTGCTGCCAGCAGCAGTGCAACCCAAAATTTTATTATAGAGCTGTGAGAAATTTCAAAATAGACAGGCAACCTTTCGAAGAGCTTTTGCATCAAGAATTAACTAAGCTAACAGTTTCTGCTGTGTACCCCTGACAGGCTGAATCAGATTTGTTGGCAACTGCATCTAGCTATGAGAGCTAATTACAAACTAAGATGGTGGCCAGACTAGGGTTGTACAGTATACTGGTACTGGAAAAATACAGGTATATATTTCAAATTGTACAATATCATAAGTTCCTCATTTCACACACAATTCACACTGCTATGTGGCAGTGTTACCTAAACTGATGCAAAACTGCCAAATGTGACAACTGAGGAACACGATCTGGATCAAAGAGATAAAAAATAAAATAATAATGTGAAAATGTATATAATGTTCCCATTTGTATTTGTGTAAGCACTCTGTGAAGAATGTCAAAGGTTTCTATTTATAATGTGTTTTTGCAGTGTTGAGCATTGTAGCCAATCACAAACATATCTGTTGACCATGTAAACGTATGAAGTGTGTGGGGTGGGATAGGATTAAAGCACAATATGCTTCTTCGCATGCCATGGTGCAGATGTGGCCGAGGCTATGTCTTTACGACCCTGATCATTCTGCTCCCAGGAGTTCTAGAGAGGGCCCACTGAAAAGGGGGCCATCTAATGATGGTAAAGCAGTTATGGTCAGGCCAAGTTTGGTTCTCGGACCTGAAATTTCTCCTCAACGGGTATCCATGGGAGATCTTATCAGGAGGGAGCTTCTGTCTCTGGCATGGAGCACTATCCATAGGCGAGGGGAGTGGGGGTGCTGAGGGTGCTGCAGCACCCCCTGTTTTTTTCTGTGGGCAACTGTTTAACTGTTGGGAATAAAAAAAAAAGTGCAAATAGCCCACCTTGTTGGCAGAGGCTATTTACACTAACTCCAACCACCAACGTGTGATCGGGCTAGTCAATATTACAAAATAATTTGCACTTAGTGTAAATAGCATATGATATCACTAAAAATACTGCTATTTTCACTAAGTGTTTTGGAATTGGACTAGAATTGGACTCCACTCTAGGGTCTCAGGTGCTCATAGTTTAGGCTGTGCTTGCAGGATTCAGGCACTTGCAGTACGGCGGAGTGGTATTCATGTTCCCATAGCGCCGTAAATTCTGATGCAGTGCGTCAGAAGTTAAGTTATAGGAAGATTGCACTTTTTTGTATAATTCAATAATAATAATTCAATAATAGGTCAATAATAATAATAATAAAAATGTATCTTGTATTTTAATTGTATCACTTAGGTTTTACTGAGTATGGAGCACTGAGAAGTGCTGTTTATGTTGTTTATATATTTATGCTTGAAAAGGAACACATTTGTTACTGCAGTTTCATGTGTTCTTAATAAAATTGTTTTTAATTCATTTATCTTTTGAGGCTATTTATTTGTCACCTATATTATATTTAAAGGGTTAGTTCACCCACAAATGACCCTTGAGCCATCCTAGGTGTATATGACTTCTTTCAGACGAATCCAATCGGAGTTATATTAAAAATTGTCCTGGCTATTCCAAGCATTATTATTGCAGTGGGTGGGTGTTTCTCTTTAACAGTCCAAAACATGTTAAATAAAGTGCTCGCATCCATAATAATACGTGCCTCACACGGCTCCAGGGCATGAATAAAGGCCTCCTGTAGCGATTCCATGCGTTTTTGTAAGAAAAATATCCATATCTCAAACGTAATAACAACTTTTCTCTCGCTTCTGCTGACTGTCATATGCAGAAGCCGTTGTGGCGGATGACGTAGGACGTATGCGTTGCGCGCACGCCTCTGAGATATGCTAGTTTCAAGAGTTTGTTTGCAGGAGCAAAGGAAGCAAAGTTTCCTTACTTTAGCAAAGGAAAACCAATCTTCTCTTGGCTTATATCGAAATCCTTTGTAATGTGGGGTTTGGTGTTTGGGTTTTGTTTCATGTTCTTGTTTTCGTGTCTTTTATTTTGTAATTGTTTCACCCTGTCAGTGTCATGCTTCCCTTGCCCTCATGTATCTCTGCCTTGTGTATGTGTCATGTTCTGATCCTTCAACATTTTTCTTTACAAATCCTCAGTTTGTACTTCTAATTCATGACCGGCATTTTGTTTTGTTCTCTCTCCGTGTTCATCACTAATCACGCACCGCCGACGTTCTGCATCATCCGCCGGAACTACTTCCGCGTATGACAGATGGCGGAAGTGATAGAAAAGTGTTTATTACATTTGAAATATAGATATTTTTCTTACAAAAATACATGGATTCGCTACAGGAGGCCTTTATTCACGCCCCGGAGCATTGTGAGGCACGTTTTATTATGGATGCGCGCACTTTATTTAACGTGTTTTGGACCGTTGAACAGAAACACCAACCCACTGCAATGATGGAAATTTTTAATATAACTCCAAATGGATTCGTCTGAAAGAAGAAAGTCATATACACCTAGGATGGCTTGAGGGTGAGTAAATAACAGGCTAATTTCATTTTTGGATGGACTAACCCTTTAATAATATTAGTATCAAGATGTAGTATCAAGATTTAGTATCAATAACAAGGTATTTGATACTGGTATCGTACCAAAGACAAAATTGGGTATTGAGCCAACACTATGCCAGACACAGTGATGCAGTCCCATCCAGTATATCACCTCTTTTGCAAATTACATGGTCACAGAATCTTCTCATGCTACAATCTAGTGTATCATCCTTGAGGCCTAACGTTGACATGTATACATCAATAAACATAATGTTGGGTGATGTGACCCCAGCTGAAGTGCAAAGACTAGTTGTGGAGTACATTGTAAGAAGTAAACATACCCCATTATACTCTATTGGACCTTCACGTATGAGGTGTTTTCCAGGTAGATCCTCATATCCTGCCAATAAATTAGATTTTGACACTTGGTGCACAAATGTTGAGCTGACCTTAACTAATTCTACACTTTTTGTCCTTCAGCTTTCAAGGAAATTGTAGACAGACTTTTTTCAACTGCAACTGATTTGGTGAAACAGTTGAGTCTAGTTTCTCCTCCAAGTAATTTCTTGGAACCTGCAGACTCTGCTTTAGGCACCTTGAAGACAGACTTAAACACTACTCTAAAGTCTATGAGCACTTAAAAATGTTGGCCCATCCCAATACTTGCAGACGGTGCAAAGAGTCCTGAGTGCAGCTATAAAAACGTTTCTGTAATAGAGTGTTATTGTAATTTGTTAAAAGTTTTGCCATGGATGCTGGGACATCATATATTTCATGACAGAACTTTGTATTAAATGAAATTCCAACATGCACCTATATTTAATTGTATTACTGTGAAATTTCAAATTTGTAAGTGTAAATTTTGTTTTATATATTCTTCCTTGTTATTATTTATACTTTTGATCATTTTGTTTTATCTTCTAAAGAAATTCAATAGTGCAATTCCAGCATGCATATAAAAAAAGGAAAATTGACTACTTTTTTTACCCCTTTTATTGCTGTACACAGTGTTGTAATGTAACAAAGTAATAATACTTCATTACAGTACTTAAGTATTTTTTGGGAGTATCTGTACTTTACTTGAGTTTTTATAGTTCAGCCAACTTTCACTTTTACTCCACTACATTTCCTAATTAAAATATATACTTTTACTCTGATACATTTCCCCAAAGCATATTCTACTACTTACTACAAAAAAAGTCAGAAGAACACAGACTGCAAGAAAGCAGGTTTGACGAATCAGTGGTCTGGCACTTGCAAGATAGACTCCTAAAACACCTTTGCTCATGTGCAAACAAGTGCTCACAGAATCGTGGTCGGTTTCATTTTCCAGTCAAAGTCGAGGCTTAGGTGTGCGATATACAGTATACAGTATATCTTCTGCGATAATATGGTACACTCTTAAAAATAAAGGTGCTTCACGGTGCCATAGAAGAACCTTTTTGTCTAAATGGTTCCATAAAGAACCTTTAACATCTGAAGAACCTTTCTGTTTCACAAAAGGTTCTTTGTGGCGAAATAAGGTTCTACAGATTATAAAAAGGTAAGAAAGAGATGGTTCTTTAAAGAACCTTTGTCTGAATGGTTCTTTGTGGAACCAAAAATGGTTCTTCAATTGCATCGCTTGAAGAACCTTTTGAAGCACCTTTATTTTTAAGAGTCATACACAGATTCTGCACAGTATCTTGTTATATCACATGATGAATCAGTAATGGTAAAATGTCTATATGGGACTTAATGTTTTCACTTGTAATAAATGTTTAATAATCACAGATGTATTAAGCTATCATCAGATGAGTATAATAATGTAGTGTAAGTGTTGTAAATGAATAATAAAAAAATGTGTGAAATTGAGTCTTTTTGTTGAAATTTGATGTAACTTGTTTGACTGTCAAACGTATTGTTTAAATCTCCCAATAAAACATACAGTGACAAGAATAAGTTTGTGAACCCTTTGGAAATGTCTTCTGTATTGATTTCTCTTAAAATGTGGTCAGACCTTAATTTAACTCACAGTTATAGACAAACACTATATGACTAAACTACTGACACAAACTGTTGTACTTTTATTTGGTAGATTGCGTAATCATTCATATTCACAGTGCAGGATTGAGAAAGCACACAATTTAGTAACAAAAACTGGATTTTTTTTTTTTTAAGAAATTTTGTTTTGTTTTGTATCCGTGTTACTGGAACATTGTGTGTTTTATAACCTCAGGTAAAGACATCTCTTTCAACCAATGGGTTTCTTGTGTTCCTGAATCCTTCCTGAAAGCTCTATGCTTCCGCTTCCAGATCATCAGCATGAAAACAATTCAGATTTTCAGACTGTTTTAGTTCACTATTTCCTCTGAGCTCATCTAGTATACTGTTGACAAAAATAAACCTTTGCATATTTACACATAAAATGTTTTTTTTTTTTGATAGGATTTATTGTAATATTGTATACATACATAAGCTACATGATGATAACAGGCTTTTTGGATGCACTAACAACAACCATTAAACATTTAATATTAATTCAGTTCTGCTGACTCACAATTTTATTACATGCATGTGATTCATTTAATATTTAATGTGATATTTGGATCCATGGCCTACAGTGTAACGCAAAGTTGAAATATTCAGTTGCCCAGATAGAAGAACATTGTGGTGCCAGAGGAAAAGATACACGGGAGAC
>NW_015635521.1:166322-169474 GCF_001515625.1 Sinocyclocheilus rhinocerous
CAGTAAATAATGGGCAGGAGAGCAAACTGGCGCTAAAATCACAAGAAAGATGCAGACCGACAAGACAGACCCAGCTGAAAACGAAACCCCGTCGTATTCTGCTGAAGAAATGAAGTGAACCCCTGGCCATATTTAAGCTCTCACTCTTAAAAATAAAGGTGCTTCGTGATGCCATAGAAGAACCTTTTTGTCTAAATGGTTCCATAAAGAACCTTTAACATCTGAAGAACCTTTCTGTTTCACAAAAGGTTCTTTGTGGCGAAATAAGGTTCTACAGATTATAAAAAGGTAAGAAAGAGATGGTTCTTTAAAGAACCTTTGACTGAATGGTTCTTTGTGGAACCAAAAATGGTTCTTCTATGGCATCGCTGTGAACACCCTTTTGAAGCACCTTTATTTTTAAGAGTGTAAGTGTTGTTGTAATGATATGTGATCTGACATTATCAAGTATATCACCAAATCACACACACAGAGTGCACGCACATGATTTATTAGTCCATTAAATTCAAAATTCAAAGGCATTCTAAATTGTAGATGGCAAAAATGCTTCTGTATGCTTTTTATATTTATATAATAATATAGTTAACTGAATCTATATCACACAAAGAGTGCTGTTTTTCCCCAGATATCAGCACGATAACAAATGTAATAATCATTTTATACAAGTTTAATAAAGTTAGCATTACAGACACAATATTGCCTGTTTTTGCTCAATTTTGCCAACCAAAATAGTTCCAAACAAAGATCACAGCACTGTTTTGCATCTCTGAGCAATGGACGGTGTTTACTTATTGAATGAATCAGCTTTTTGAACAAATCGGTTGAATAAATGATTAAGTGATTCACTCACAGTCAAATGCTTTGTTCCTGAATGAATCAGCCGTTTGAATGAATCGGTTGAATCTCAATGACTCACTCATTAACAGTCACTTGCTGTCACCTACCGGCGGTTTTCATTATTTGTAACTATTTTTATATTTTTATTTTTTTAAACAAAACATTAGGCCTATTTATGCATCTGTGACTGCAGGTTAAATGCATCCATGTCCCCTCTGAGCTACACTGAACTGTGTAAATACATCTAAATATCACTTCAGATGCAGATTCCAGAAATGTTTTCTTATGTTGGAATGAAAGACACTAAGTACCGGATGAAGTGCTTCTTATTCTTACCCATATATACAAAATGGAAGAAAGAGTTAAAACTAAACACAATCTTGCTACTCAAGCTGTGTATGAAAATTTGTATATATATATGTATTTGCTTCTTTTCCATTTTGCATTTACTTGTACTTTTACTTTCAATACTTAAGTATGTTTAAGATTAAAAAAAATACTTTTCGTACTTAAGTACAATAAATATCACATACTTTAAGACTTTTACTCAAGTAATATTCTAAACGGTGACTTCAACTTCTACCAAAGTAATTTTCTGGTAAGATATCTGTACTTTTACTTGAGTATGGCTTTCAGGTACTTTATACACCACTGAATGGAAGAAAGAGTTAAAACTAAACACAATCTTGCTACTCAGTATGAACCTTTTTATATATAAATATTTATTTGCTCCTTTTCCATTTTGCATTTACTTGTAGGCCTACTTTTACTTTCAATACTTAAGTACGTTTAAAATAATAAAAAAATACTTTTCATACTTAAGTACAATAAATATCACATACTTTAATACTTTTACTCAAGTAATATTGTAAATAGTGACTTCAACTTCTACCAAAGTCATTTTCTTGTAAGATATCTGTACTTTTACTTGAGTATGGCTTTCAGGAACTTTATACACCACTGGCTGTACATCCAGGGGCAGAGCCAGGGGTGGCCGTGGCCACCACTGACGAAAGCTTGGCCACCCCACTCAAAACTGCAGTTTTTGTCCCTTTTTTTCTTGACAAGAAATTCATTTATTAAGATGCAGAACTGACGTATCTCTTCATGACCACACCAAACGGGAGAATTTTTAGATGAGCACTTCAGCTTCACCTCAGTGTCAGGCACGAGACAAACAAGCGCGGAAATTAAAGCTACAGCAGCCAAATGAGCTTCAGTAGAACAACTGTGAACTGCGGTCTGATGAGATGTTGTTAGAGTATATGTCAGTAAAATAACTCATTTTATATTCTGGCATTTATGTCTACTGTTGACTTCCGGCATTTTTCACATTTTTATCACTATCTGCATGTCTCATCCATGAGTATGCAATGTTGGAGAGCAAGAATTTGCGAGTTTTGAGAAGCTGAATGAGCAATAAAGCTATAGTGAGCCCCTTTATTAAAATACCTGGAGGTGAGGAATAATACAAAAATTGTCATATTCACTCAGTATTACTTGATCTAATTCACAAATATTTAAATTACAGTTAAGTAGAAATTAATTGTACTCAGTTGTGTTTTAGGCACTAAAACAGTCCAGTACATTATAGACAAACACATTTTTATATTGAAATAATGAAGATTTCTGTGCCACCCCAGACTGGTTGCTGGCCCCTTCCTGGCCACCCCTGTGAAAACATCCTCGCTCCGCTACTGTGTACATCAGGCTCCATAGTCAAACCAATGTGCATCCATACGCTACATTAGCTTTAGTTACACTCTTTGTAGGTTTTTTTAAGTGCTAATGGATGTTGCAATAGTATGTTAAAAAAGAGTATGCCAAAAGACCCTATATAGTCTGTTACTGGCAGATTTCCGAAGTGTGGATCCGTCCACTCTCTAACCGCTAATATTGTCTGTGTTATTTTTTTTGATAAATATATAAACAGCACAATAGCCGAACAGATGTTTACTGTTAAATGCATTATCACACACACACACACAAAAACCCCCTGAGAAAATTCTTGCATGAAAGACACATGGTTGGCAAATGCAAGAAGTTTATTGTTAAATTAGAGAAGCACTCACAGAAGTGCTTATTTAATGCAACAAGTCTTGAAGGACTGAAAGCACCACGTTTTAAAACTGTGGGCAACTTCTTTGAAAATAGGCAGACACTAAATGGCTTGAATTGCACTGGCATGCATTGGTTACCATGACAATGACTTGTCACAGGAAACGCTAACTCCACATAGCACACGCGTCACCTAGCGACGCCATGTTGTAAACAAACAACCTGAAGCAGCTAAGCTAACACAACTTAGCATAGTT
>NW_015635521.1:169664-180579 GCF_001515625.1 Sinocyclocheilus rhinocerous
GGAACCAGGGGCCTGTTCGGCTTCCTGGGGTGTTACGCATTTCGGGGGGAAGGGTCCATAGGTCCTCATATGGCTTGTTAACTGAGGGGTGTTACAGAGTATTTGTTAAATCTAGCTAACAAAATATATATTGTGTGTTTGATTGGTCCAGACGCTACATGTAAGACAAACTGTTTGACTAGTGTAAATTTAATTTGATAAAATGTGGAGTGTGTATATAAGTGTCACGCTGGCTTTGGGTTTCATGTCTTTTATTTTGTAGTTTATTCCTGTTTCCTGGTTTGTCATGTGGTTCCCTTGCCCTCATGTGTTCCTGCTATTGGTTCCTTTGTTTAATGTGTCATGTTCTGATTGGTTGTTTTAGTAATGTGTCTTGTTCCTCATTGGTTGGTTTATGTCATGTGACCCTTATTGTTTAGTATTTATAGCCCTCAAGTTGCCATTAGGCTTGTTCGACTTCATGCGGCACCGCAAAGATCGGCTGCCGCCTGACAAAAGCAATGCATTCTGGTTAGAAAATTTGTCCAAATTTGGGTGCTGCAGTCGCCTTACGATCACATGTGCCATCAAAGTACCGCGAGAGCAAAACGAGACCAGCCGCCTAGGTCAGGCGCTGCAGTTGCTCAAAATCGGCTGCGAAATACTTGATGACGACACACTCTATTATCATTGGTTAGATTCTGTGATGACAAGCACGATGTGTGTTGCGTGTTTATTCTAACAATTCAATTCCAATAATGCTCACAAATCTGTGTTTTTATAACAGTAAAGCTTTTTTAGTGTAGTTGCACTGTTATATTTAGTCATGTTTATCAAAAAACACTGATAAAGGCATATATACCCCCAATTTATTGGTATTTAAATAGTATATGTTTATGTTGCCCCTCTTTGAACTGCCACCTTATCGTGGTCGAGGGGTTTGAGTGCCTGGATGAGCCTGGGCGCTATGTTGTCAGGGGCTAAATGCCCCTGGTAGGGTCTCCCAAGGCAAAAAGGTCCTAGGTGACAGGCCAGACTAAGTGCGGTTCAGAAGCCCCTTATGAGAAAAACACCATTAAGGACTGTGACACCACCCCAACATGGCACAGCCGGGGCCACACTCTGGAGCCAGGCCTGGTGACCCTTCTTGGGGTCCTTGGGAAGGGTTCTGGAAGGTGCTCCAACTGAGGGACTAGGTCGTTCTACTGGGGGACTTCAACGCCCACGTGGGCAGCGACAGTGATACCTGGAGAGGCGTGACGGGGAGGAACGGCCTCCCCGATCTGAATTCGAGTGGTGTTCTGTTGTTGGATTTCTGTACTAGTCACTGTTTGTCCATAACGAATACCATGTTAATATAAGGGTGTCCATCAGTGCACATGGTACCTGGACACCCTAGGCCAGAGGTCGATGATCGACTTTGTGGTCGTTTCATCTGACCTCCGGCCGTATGTCTTGGACACTCGGGTGAAGAGAGGAGGAGATAGTCAAGATCTCGGACAAGATCTCGGATACAAGCGGCTGAAATGAGCTTCCTTCACAGGGTGGCAGGGCACACCCATAGAGATAGGGTGAGAAGCTCTGTCACACGGGAGGAGCTCGGAGTAGAGCCACTGCTCCTCCACATTGAGAGGAGCCAGTTGAGGTGGCTCGGACATCTGTTTTCGTATGCCTCCTGGACGCCTATCTGGGGAGGTGTTCTGGGCTTGTCCTATCGGGAGCAGGCCCCGGGGAAGACCCAGGACACGCTGGAGGGACTATGTCTCTCGGCTTGCCTGGGAATGCCTTGGGATTCCCCCGGTGGAGCTGAAGGAAGTGTCTGGGTAGAAGGAAGTCTGGAATTCCTTGCTGAGACTGCTGCCCCCGCGACCCGGCCCTTTGTTTGTTGAATTTTATTCATGAACAGATGGCGCTGTATTAAGCAGTATATAAAAAGTGTTTCTGTTGCTCATGAAAACGTTTCTGAAACATCTGTTTATTGGACAAATATTGCATTTAATTCACTTAATCTGTGATAGAGTATGCAAACATACCGCGAGCGTCATTACCAGCAGCAGAAATTGTCCGACTTGACGTCTCCGCTTTTAATTCCGCCCCGACTGCAGACGGCTACTCTTGCTAGCCGGTGGCAGGCTAGTGTACTTCATCTCGATCAAGCCTATTGTCGCTTGTCGAGTATTGTCCCTGTAACCTCTGTTGGTGAGTTCTAGTTTTTTTATGCCAGGTCTGTTATGTGTGTTCAAGGGAAGGAGAAGCGGAGGATCTAGATGCAGCAAAAGTTTATTAAAACAAAAACACAAAGTACATCCAGGCACGGGCTCAGAGCAAAAGACAAGGCAGGACATGGCCACACAAAGCAGCCATACAGGAACAACCTGATAACACAAAAAAAAAACATGGCAAACACAGGGGTTTAAATAGACAGGATAACAAGATAACCAGGGGGAGGAACTAATCAATCAATCACCAGGGAAACTTACAAAGTGGGCAAAGGATCAATGAAGAACAGGGATTAAACAAGAAGTGAACACAGAAACAATGGGGAACAAGAACACTTTAAAATAAGAATCCACAAAACACAAAACCAAGACAGGGGAACATAGACCGGAATCATGATAATAAGAATGTTCTGTGACAGGATGATTGACTCTAAATGTTACCCATGAACATGAGGCTGAGCTAAGTTGGGCCTTCTCTCCATGTTACTATGTATACAAACATTTTCATTTTAAGTTTAAATCAGATGGATTTTTTATCCCGAGCCTACAAAGTCCTCTCAGTCTCCCTGAAGTGGGAAAAGGGCTTATCTCCTAAGGCCAGTCCAGCACCCCTGCTGAGTGTTCAGGGAAGGCTCTCTCCAGGTTCTACTGCTTACAAATGGCTGTATCCAACCAGAGCAAAGTTAAAATCATGACAGAAATGCTTAGCCATCAGGCCATACTGAAAAGTCTGTTTATTTCTTAAACTCCGGCAAGAAGATAAAGTCCTTTTTGCAAAAGCATAGACATGTATTTACAAATCAAGTATAATGGGAACACAGAATGATCTTGGAGAGAGCTTTACCGAGCTGACTGCTGTAACCGAACGCGACCAGTGTTTAAAGGCTGAACGAATGACTGACAGCCACAGCGGAGAAAAGAGTTTGTGTGAACTTTAATGTAAGGACTTAAATATTCATATGTAGCTCACATTAAGCTATCGTATGGCTTCAGAAGTAACACAGAATAATTCGCACAATCGGGAAAAAAAAATAAAATCTCGGATTTGGATCGGCTCTCTCTAACCGATACCCGATCCGAGAAAAATGGCACTATCGGAGCCGATACCCGATATGAATATCGGATCGGCGCATCCCTAGATAATATGCACATTGGGACGCAGGGTTAGCTTGTACTCTTTGCGAAGTATTGCCAGTTTACCTGCCTTACTGAGCGTTTATCCTGTTGTTTCTGCCTGCCTGTTCTGTGTATTATTCTGCCAGGTCCCCTGTTTTGCGATTGCCTGGATTATCCCCTTTGTTTTGTTTGCCTAATCTGACTGATGTTTTTGCTTGGAGCTATTGCCTTTAGAATTACCCCTTTGTATGTTGATGGATTGGACTGCTAATTTGGTTTTGACCCTTTGCCTGCCTTCTCGTACCTGTCTATTGCAACTACTCTTAATAAACTCCCGCACATGGATTCTAACTCGACCTCAGCGTTCTTGTTACAGTTAGACATGAGAGCACATGGCACATAGAAACAAACAAAATAAAAGCCATGTGCTCACACAAGCACATGGCCAGCAAAAAAATCACAAGCCATGTGCTTGAACAAAACAAGACACGACCGCAGCTAATGAGAATACTCATTAGCTGCATGTTCACAAAAAAACGCAAGCCGCTAAAAAAAACGATAAAAACACGAGCCATATGCGACAACACAAGACAATGAAAAAGTATGCAGCTGAACACGAACAGCGTGCTACACAGAACACAACAACACAGTGGACAGAAAAGTGCACAGCCGAAGCGAACTATGCCATTCTACAGAATTGGTCCAAAGTCAGAGTTGGGAACGTCTTGAAAAAAAAAAAGTCTTTTTCCAAAAAATTTGTATGTATGCAAATTGTATAATATCAAAGGTACACATTTCTAGTAATTGTGCAGTTAATTCTCGTATTTTCAGAAAGTTTTTGAATATTTGTCCTCTCCCCAAATTTGTCACTACCGAAACACAGTAAGAATAAGTTAATTAGAAGGATTATATTGACCTATTAATATTTTGCTTATATCTAGATTGTAAATATATATTTTTTGCTATTTTATTACATTTTTTTCAGAGGTGAATCAATAACAATTAAATTTTTAACAATATTTCAAATGTAATTTATGAGATTTTTTCTTTGTAAAAGTCAAAAAGTTGATCATACTGATTTCAAAGTTAAGGATTTGTTAGTTTGAATATACACTGAACCAAAAACTATCAAAAAATCTTAGTTGATAATTCAGTATACTTTATTTTTGACAAAACATCCCATGTTTTGGTAGTGACAGCACATTTTCGGTAGTGACAGTAATGCTTTGGTAGCAACCACATCACATTACAGAACTCACATACTAAAACTACTAAATCATACAAAAAAAAAAAATGTATAACTGTACTAAATTGTTTTTTATTTCTCCCAAAAATGAGGATTATGTGTTCTCTTTTGTCACTACCGAAACAATGATGACATGTTTCGGTAGTGACTGTTTCGATAGTGACAATTCTATGGGATAACACCCAAAAAACAAAGATGTGACTACCAAAACTCCACCAAATGTTTCGGTAGTGACAATTTTAGATACTTTTGAACCTAGCTCAAAGATGCTAATCAGCATATGATTAACTAGCACAGTTCTGAACAGTGGTACATATAAAACTAAATGTTATGGAATAACTCCCAATAAAGTGTGCTTAATTGCAGAAAAAAAAGTGTTCGGTAGTGACGTCCTTAAAGTTACACACAGATTTTTTCAGACTTTTGAACACATTTACCTCAAAATGATGGGACCTATCTACTCCTACCTTGCAGCTATGAGAGAGGGGGACACATGAATATTTCCTGATCATAAATTTATGGGTTTAGTTAAAATTAGTTAAAATCAGGCCAATATAGACTGAAACATACACTGTAGTGTATGTAGTGACATGAAAAATGTGGGACACATTTTTTTTTACATAACGTTTCATAATTTAAAAAGAAAATATAAAAGAAATATCTATTTTTAACTTTAAAAAAAAAGCAAAAAGATACTTTTAAAAACAACAATGGAAAAAAATACAAAACTTATTTCAATATAATTTGCATAAGTTGAAATTTAGGGGTTTTATATATATTAAGCTTACTAATATTTTAAATATTATTGTGGGTTTCAATAGATAATAGAAGGATCTTAATAAACATCTAAGATTTGAATAATTTAATGCTTTTTAAATGTGTGCACAGATATGTAACACATGATCATTTTTAAATGAATGGTGTGATGCACATAGGCTTTCCAACAAATGTTCAAGACAGTATTTACTTATTATAATAGTAGAAAATGTATCTTTTTTTTTACACTTATCCCGCAAAAACATATATGCTTCCTGCAACTGAGCAATAATCAAGTGGTCAGCCTATTAAATTCACACCTGTGGTCAAACTTAAATGCATTAATGTTTTGTTACATTGTCTTTTGGTTGATAGCATTGATCTGGTTGGTATGGAGCAAATTTTTGTGAGCTGAAAGACAATCAGACAGCATGTCTGCATTTTGTTTTATGGACCTGCTACTAGTAATTATGATGAGGCACTATTGAGTGTAAATCCAGAAATGGACCAAAAGTGCGACCACTAAGTGGTCATATGTACTGGCACACTTCCCCAGGATGCTCAGTGTAATGGCTGAATTACTGTTCAGAATAAAGGTTACTTTATCTGTGCCTTCTTTTTTTCAATCCCCATTTGCACTGAAACATAACTGAGTCACCAGTGTTGGATTTCAGGGCTCTAAAGTAGCCCACAGACCAAAACAAATTATAACTGAATTTTAAATGATTACTGCAGCTCATTACCAACATAATGGAACCCACTGGTCAAGAAAATTGCGTCCTGGTCAGAAACAAGGCGTCTTGGCGTTATAAATGTGTGCTGCTTACTCAACATAAATCTAATTACAGATGAGTTACTGGTAGGAAGGTGACAGTTGATGACAATAATGAGAAATGGTTGATTAGCAATAATCGGCAGTTGATCACTATTTCTGAAAGTGTTAGTCTAAAAAAACAAATGCAGAAATCACCCATTTATTACTGTCTAAATTTGGTCAGTCCAATCGAGTCTACCCACTGCAGATTATGTGCTTTATTATTTATCTACTTTGAGATCACTTGAAACTATTGCACTTATTCTTACTTCTTCCCTTAAAACGCAAAAGGTAATATTTTGCCAAATATACCCTGCTATTTTCAATACAGTGGAACCATTGTGTGATCATTAGCTGTCAAGCTCAGTTGCATTTTGTTTTTAAATTGTTTATAAGGTCAGGATTTGAATCTGGTCCCCACACACACCAAATATAAACACCCACCAGATGAACAAATCTTGATCAACATCTTGCATAACTTGTTACGGTATCATGTGATCCAGGACCACCAATGTTGTTCACTCAGATGAAAAATAAAATGATATCAGAAATTTTAAAAATAAAATAAGATTAATAAATATTGTTATACATCAGGTTAAGCAGGTACGTATAATTACTAGGGATGTCAGTCGATAACAATTTTTAATCTAATTAATTATATGATGTGTCGATTAAAGGGGCCATATGATGCGATTTCAAGTTTTCCTTTCTCTTTGGAGTGTTGTCACGTGACTCTGTTCCCCTTCGGGCTTGAACTGATGTTAAAACTAATTACATTATTTACTGTCTTTACATTTATTTTGAAAGATGAAGCTCGCGCCCTTTAATTAATCTAATTAATCACAAATTACATTTGGCTGTGAAAATACCCGCAAAAGATTATTTAAAGCTATTTTTGTGTTAAATGAGAAAGTATTGGTATACAATTAAAGCCTTATGTCTTAATAAGTTATGTTCCAAATTTGAAGTTGATATGAAAATTGAGGTTCCTGTGAGATTTTATTTAGGGCGTTATACCACAAACAGCCACGGGTGCCATCCAAACTCCATTTAATTTTTTTATTGCATTTTTTCCTGTCACAAATGTCTAGATTTCTCTGTCAATATTACTTCTATCTCAAAATCCTGAGACTCAGACCTTTCCAATGATATGTTTTATGTCAAGATTATAAAAAGGTTTGATTCTAAAAGACCGTAATGCATTTTGTAATATGACACTTGACACCGCCCACTAAGGGGGGGAGACCGCCAAAAGATTTTAAAGTACCTTTTCCATGGTAACGCAATGTCCGATTTCAAAATGGTTTTCACAGGATGAATCTTGGGCTTCTAAGCTTTCAAATGATATATGATTTATGATGATTACTAAAAGATTTGATAGAGAAAAAGGACAACACAAAAAGAGCGCCAAGCGTATAATACTAGAGTAAATAATACTCTAAATAAGAAACAAACTGCCAGCAGGTGGCGGTAAATGTCTTTATGAGTCATTTATGCATTCGATTCATTCAAACAGCTGATTCATTCAGGAATTCAGTAAATGGTATGAATGGCCATTTTACTCATTGATTCACCCGGTTCCTTCAAAACGCAGATTAATGCAGAAACTGAACACAGCTGTGTTGCTCGGAGACACACAACAATTCTGCTGTGGCTTTATAGGTAATATTTTTGTTGGCAAAACTGAGCAAAAACAGACAATATGTGTTTAAAATATAACACAATATTAGCTTCTTATTTACTGAACTGTTGTATAAAATCACATTTGCACTCTTATATTCGGGAAAAAACATATCGCTTATCATATGATATAAATATGAGACACAAACTCATACAGGGGCATTTCTGCCCCAATATCTTGAATTTTAGGGCATAACTGCATTTATGGATTTGTTACCCTGCATCATATTTGTCAACAGTCAACTGAGTGAAACGCTATCTGGGGACGTACAGGCCTGGGGGCAGGGCCAGTGCGTTAACTGTGTTCAAATATTTTAATCGCGTTATTTTTCATAAATAATTAAGTTAACGCGTTAAACTGACAGCCCTAATAATTACATATCAGTTTCTGTATCTGCAACTTGTTGGCACCCAAGGCACTTAATACTGCATGTCTCTATAGTGTTTTATACAATAGCTACAGATTGTCAAAGCAGTATGTTCTAGTCCTAGTGCGTCAGGGGCGTAGCTAGCATTTCAGAAGTAAGGGGGACAGAAATGTCAAATTTAATACCTACTGTCTGTTTGTTGTCTTTCGTTTCATCAGTCAAAACGTTTTTGCTTGCTACAACGACAGCTGAACAAATAGTAGATATGTATAGATGCCACATTTGACCACTCCAGATACGTTGACGCATCCGCCACAATCATTTTTTTTTTTTTTTTTTTCTTCTATGCAGTTTTTTCTTTTTCTTTTTTGTTTTTATTTTGAGCATGTAACCTGACTCCTCCAAAGCCTAACCAGTATAATTTAATTTTGCAACAGGCAGATAGGCAGATAATAGCACAGTCTATTGTGAATATAGTCAAAGCTAAATGGTATAGGATTTAAAGGAAAATTTAAAAAAGAGAAAAATAATTATGGATAATTTATTATATATAATTTATCGCCATTGTGTGAATATGTATGTAACCATGTAATCTATAAAAATTAACTGTAATCTAATGAACATTTTAAAACAATATTTCTAATTACAAGTACTTTTTTGGAATTTGATCGTGTTAATTGGATTGCATGTACATGTACAGTAATCAGTTACTACTCAGGACTGCTTAATCTGAGGTCACTTCCAAACCAAGCAGCTTAGATTAGTCAATGTCACAATTTCACTTGGCAAAAGTGACGTGTCCAAGGTTAATTTTTTCCCCCTTCATATCCACTGTTCATTATTGAATAGTCACCCTTATTCATTCCTAAGTAAGCAACAATAAGCAAAGTTTAAACCATATGTCATGTTTAACAGTTCTGCATTGAATGCAGGAGTGAATTACTAACCATAAGCATCAGCAATTACACAATTATCTTTATATAGCAGAATTATAAAGATTCGATTCTGTATATTTTAGGCATTTGCCTCTGAGCAAATAAATTTAGTTTTTGGGGAAATTCATGACCATTCAATTGTTGTATTCAACAACCATTCAGTTCAATACATTTGCAGCAACTTGATCCAGATCTTTAGTTCAGTAGCTTATGCCGAGTTCACACTGCATGATTTTAGCCCGATTTTTCACTCGCCGACAGGTTTTGCGAAATCGCCGACAAATGCCCGAAATCGGAGGCAAATCGGTGCTCGTTCACGCGAGTGACAATCACGCAGTCATAGGACTTTACCTGCCTTAATGTATTTTAAGCAAGAAAAATACTACTACTATTATATATTCAATGCACCATAAGTGTTTTTTTTTATTGTAAACATTGCATACATTTCCTGAACATTTAGGAAATACACAAAGTGCAGAAATACAACAAAGTGCAAGTGCAACTGGCAGTAATACCACACAGAGTGCAAATAAAACATGGTAGTTAGTGTAGTAAGAGAGAGTTGAACAAACAGATGGCTATGACATGCTTTTTTTCAACACTATCTACTTTTCAAAAATATTAATTGATCAACACAATCTGGCCGTAAACTACTTCTCTGAGAAGACACTATCTCTCCTGCAGTGCTGAAAACACTTTCTGAGGCCCCACTGGTGGTAGGAATGCAAAGATAACTTCTTGCCAGATTTGCAAGGATTGGTAGTTCTGTCTCATGGGACTTCCACTAGTCCAGTGGTCATTCAGTCATTGGCAGAGGTGCCATGGATCTGTATTTGAGTACCTCTTCTCTGCTGATCTCGCTAGCAGACCTTGATAGAGGACAGGTCCCTGGCACCTGCTGAAAGCTGTTGCCGAAGAGCAAATCCATGGCTTTCAGTTTTTTTGCAGAACGCATCTCATCTGAAAAAGAAAATTAATTAGACTGATGGAAATGCATGATGATAAAGTTTGTGTTTGTTTACATCTCATTCCTCGTCCTTAAATACATTTTGAAATATATAAATGCATCCCAAACCTTTATACTACTGTATACCTACCCCTTAAATTAAACAGATTAGTCTTTATTAACAAATTAAAGGGGTCATATGATGCGATTTCTATTGTTCCTTTTCTTTAGTGTGTTATGTAGCTATTTGTGCATGTATAAGATCTGCAGAGTTACAAAGCTCAAAGTCTCCCACAAAAGGATTTATTCTATCTAAAAGAGAAGGCTGATCCAGACCGGGCTAAAACGCCTCATTCAAACACGCCCCCACATCTCTACGTCACGATGTGGAAATATTTGCGTAATGCCGCCCAAATGTTCATGCAAAGAAAGAAGGCGTGGTTTCAGGAACCGCAGTAGTGTTGATGCAGCCATGTCAGGGAGACGCTGTGTGTTTCTGTGCGAAAGCAAAAGCACTTTATTTGGCCTTCCGAAAGCAGATGTAATGAGGAATCATTGGTTAAGATTTATTTACAACAGAACAGCACAACCCAGTATCTCGTTTGTCTCTGCTCATTTAAGCCCTGTGTTCTCCCAAGTTCCTTTGTCCTGTATTAGTTTCTGTTTATATGTTTGTGGTTGTCCTTTCTCCTGGTTATTCTCCTGAGTTTCTGTTTGAATTGAAGACTGTTTGGTGGATTACTCCTGTGTCGTGCGCTTGTCTACAGCCACAATCTGTAACAGAATACAGGACCAAAAACAAGATTAACTGGGCTGAGGACCAGCTGTGGTGCCTGCGGCAGGATGGGCGGCCTTT
>NW_015635521.1:181472-181803 GCF_001515625.1 Sinocyclocheilus rhinocerous
CAAAGTCTCCCACAAAAGGATTTATTCTATCTAAAAGAGAAGGCTGATCCAGACCGGGCTAAAACGCCTCATTCAAACACGCCCCCACATCTCTACGTCACGATGTGGAAATATTTGCGTAATGCCGCCCAAATGTTCATGCTAAGAAAGAAGGTGTGGTTTCAGGAACCGCAGTAGCGTTGATGCAGCCATGTCAGGGAGACGCTGTGTGTTTCTGTGCGAAAGCAAAAGCACTTTATTTGGCCTTCCGAAAGCAGATGTAATGAGGAATCATTGGTTAAGATTTATTTACAACAGAACAGCACAACCCAGATGTTCGAATTTGTGCAAC
>NW_015635521.1:181838-187701 GCF_001515625.1 Sinocyclocheilus rhinocerous
ATAGTCAGCTTTATGTTTCTACCTGCCTTGACCTAGTTTTCCTGTGTTCCTGTTGTTGATTAGTTCATTCGGTTCCACCTGTGTTTATTCATTATCTCGTTTGTCTCTGCTCATTTAAGCCCTGTGTTCTCCCAAGTTCCTTTGTCCTGTATTAGTTTCTGTTTATATGTTTGTGGTTGTCCTTTCTCCTGGTTATTCTCCTGAGTTTCTGTTTGAATTGAAGACTGTTTGGTGGATTACTCCTGTGTCGTGCGCTTGTCTACAGCCACAATCTGTAACAGAATACAGGACCAAAAACAAGATTAACTGGGCTGAGGACCAGCTGTGGTGCCTGCGGCAGGATGGTCGGCCTTTGGAGAGATATGTGGAGGAATTTATCGAGCTTTCCTATCTGGTGAGCTGGCCTGACACCTCACTATGTGCCTGTTTTCAGTTGGGACTGGACGAGAATACCATTCGCTGTAGTTCTCCCATGTGTGATTTCTCTTTGGTCGAGTTAATCGGTCTCATCCTGTATTTAAACGGCTCTAATATTGAGGTAGAGGAAGTTAGAAAAGATAAGAGCCATTCTCGTCCAGCCCCTACTGAGAACCACTGGGCCTCGCCAGCTCACCCCAGGCTGGTATCCTCCACATGCCTGGCCAATCTGTGTCTCCTCGAGCCTGTAGGTGGCCATTCAACAACGCTGGGATGCACCTGGGAGCCAAAGTGGCAGATCCTGCATATACATCTCTCCGGTCAGTGCCCAAAGCTGCCTCCCTTCGTCCGTCTCCAGTACCAAGACCCTTTCCTGTCCTCAGCCAAGACGCACCGGCCGCTCCATTCTCAAGCCTGCCGGCTGATTCACTTTCCAGACCTATGATAATGTTAGCCTTTTCTTTAACCTCAGCCCAAAAAAGGAGGACAAGACTGTTTTCAGCCCTTATCCTCTCTCCAGAGTCCGCTCCAGGATGCTCTCCTGAGCTCAACCAGGAGCCCAGCTCTCCGTCATCTCCACTGATCCCGTCCAGCCCTGGAACCTGGACAAGGCCATGAAGGCTCCTCCTTGGCCTCCTGAATGGCCGGCTCCTCCATGGCCTCCTGAACTCCCTGATCTGCCCTGGAGTAGGGCTGGGAATCGATTCCTCAATTACGAGGCATTGGGAATCGAGAGTCGATTCCTAAGGTTGGAAACGATCCCATCAAGGGGAATCGACTCCTCATTCAGAACCGTTTTCAGTTCAACAAAGCTTATCTATGGGTGCCTCTCAAACGGAGGGCTGCATCCTATGAAAGCCCCGTTCACACTGCCAGCGACTTTTTCACTGTACGTTATGAAGGTAAAATAATGCCTAAAAGATTTGCATACGCAGGATAAGAGTTGTGGAAGTGTACATAAGACTGTAAGCGTAAATTAAATTTACATGCGCAAGAGAAGCTTTGTGAAGGTGTAAATCGCGTTTCAAACGTAATAAAAAATTATTTGCAGCATTTTACTGTTACTCGTAAGTGTAATTCATGTATTGTGAAACTTCAGCTTCATGCCAACGCAAAATAAATGTGCGTGGTACATTAAAAGTACCGTTCTGGCAGCGAGAATGATCCTGAACTTAATGAAGATTAATGTTTTGGCGTGTGATGTGTTTGTTGAACCAATGGGATAAGAGTAAATAGAGAGTCAGCGAAAGCCTCATTTGATTGGCTACAAGAAGGTGGTGGACCCGCCCTCCCCCTCACGCTTGCAAAACTCAGTGAGTGAGAGAATCGTGCCAAAATTTTAAGCGCAGAGAAAAGAAAGACGGAGCTGTACATATCGGTTTATTTCGGGAACTTTTTGCCCCACATGCACAACAAGTCATTTAGACATTTGCAACAGTTTGTTTTTTTACACATACAGATTGGTTCTATGCAGTCAATCCGTTTTGAGAGAGGAACTACGATAATGTACAGTATTTGAAAAATAATGTGTTTTTTGAACATTAAAGCATGTCAACATATTCTGTTACACCAAATACACCAAATACTGATCTTTAAAATAGCATCATATGACCCCTTTAAAATAAATACCTTCTTCAGTTGTGTCTGGTGGTTTCTCTTTAACTGCATCCTCCTGCTATTCCACGTGAATCTGTAACAAAATCAAATAAAAATACTAGCACCAGTCAAGTCTTACTAGCACACAGCAGGACTAAAAATTCACTAAAACAAGCCAAGTACAATTTAGGACCATCATATTACAATCCTATAATCCTTAATAAAATACAGTTAATTAGTCAGCATTTCGTTCATGAAAATAAGGGTTGTAAAGTTTGAGGCCTCAACAATAAGTTTAATGAAGATAAATTCTCTTTCCTCGTTTTATAGAAAGGGTAGCCCTTTGAAGCGGGGGTCCAACGCAGATGCTAGCAAAAAAAAAAAAAATGCTATTAGTTGTTACCAAGTAAAAATGAAAACTATGAACAATGTTGTGCTATTAAAAGTTTTAATATAAGCAACAATGAAGTCTTAATAATAAAGAATTCAAAGATTGCAGTGCATTTGCAATACTTTTGCTATTGACAATTAGAGAGATATCTTACCTTTATGCAGAACGTCACAGGAGTTTGTGTACTGACATGAAAATTCCTCTGCCATCACGGATTTCATATCTCGAGCCATGTCTGTATCGTCCTTGCAAGGCTCGAGATGTTTCAGTAGTTTAGCCTGGAAAGGCACAATCACCGACACGGTTGGTTGTTCTTCACACATCATAGTAGAAGTGATCTTAATGGGTGTCATCACTTTCACAGTGTCCTCAACGTTACTGATTTCTGTTTCAGAGAGAATGTGGACTTCCGTTCCCCTCCGCAAATTCTTTGACATAAGTGTTGCCAAGACTGCAGTTTGTTGTTCTAAGAAACGCTCAAGCATTTCCATGGAACTATTCCACCTAGTGCAAAGGTCCTGTTTAAGTTTGTGTAATGGCAAGCTGAGAATTTGTTGTTTCTCTTTTAAAGTGCATGTAGCAGTGGAACTTCAGTGGAAAAAAGAGACAATTTGCCTTACTTTGCCCAACAATCGCTCTGCAATGTTCACTTTCATGGCCTTTTGAGACACCAGGTTAAGAGTGTGTGCAAAGCAAGTAATATGTGGGGTAAATCCAGCAGCTTTACCTGCAGCAATCATATTGCGGGCGTTATCAGTAACAAGAGCAGGACTCTTGTTTGTAATTGTCCACTCGGAGCAGGCATCACGCAGCAATTCTCCAATGTTTTTGCCTGTGTGGGCTTCATTTAGAATCCTTGTTTGAAGAACGAAGCTTTGCATATAATAGGTTAGGACTTCTCAAACCTGACCCTGAAATACTAGCTGCCGCAGGTGCAGGTGTAGCTGCAGGTATTTCTACTTTAATAGCATGGCGTCTGCGGAGATGGTTGCTAAGGTTTGTTGTATTTCCAAAGTACTTTAACTCTGATTTACAATGTCTGCAAACTGCAATGGACTTGTCAATCTTTCCATTTTTTTTTGTAAAAACCGAAGTATTCCCAAACCTTTGACTTCATATTGGCTGGTGCCTTGAAAATTTCTCCTTCGTTGCCCTCCATAGTGCAGCGTGTATGTTAATGACAGTAAACAGGTGCGAATTGGAGAGTAGTAACGTAATGAGGGCGCACGTGACTATACGCAGACTCAACTAATTCAAGGTTTAAATTGATTTTTAACATTGTGCATCGTTACATAATCACAATTCATTCGATTTTTTTTATTTTAAATCGATTATTGACAGTAGCAATCGATTCACGATTCAAAAATCCATGTTTCAAGATCGATGCATATGCATCGGCAGGAACTGTAATCGATGTTTCGAGAAATTGAATGAATCGTTACATCACTGTTCACAGGCTTGCAGTACTTTTGACCGTATTTTAGCTAAAACAATGTGCCAAAAGTGTAAGTGCGGAAAAATGGAAGTCAGAAGAATGCAGATCATATTTATTTTGCGTTAGCATGAAGCTGCAGTTTCACAATACTTGAATTACACCTACGAGTAACAGTAAAATGCTGCAAATCATTTTTTCTTATGCTTGAAACGCGATTTACACCTTTACTTCTTATGCACATGCAAATTAAATTTACGCTTACAGTCTTTTTTACACTTCCACAACTCTTACCCTGCGTATGCAAATCTTTTAGGCATTATTTTACCTTCATAGTACATCGCTAGAAGCTGTGAAGACGCTTGTGGGCGTTCATTCCTACTGCTGTCGCTCTTGTTATTGGTAGACTGAACGTCTGGACAAATCTGGACATATAAAATGCAATCACAAACTATATATATTATTGGTAAAACTAAGATATCATTCTATTATGACTAGGAATTAGACTTAAAAGAAATAAAAGTACCATTCTGCTGTTGGAGAGTTTTCTTATATAAACTACAGTAGTGCTCGTGCATTAAATCATTAACCGGTGCTAAACTGCTCACTGCATCATATAATTAACAACTCAAACCATCAATGTATGAATCAAACATTTAGACAGCCAACAGTTTATTTTCTACGCCTCATGTTTTTTATATCCATATATGTGGTTACAGTAAAATCATATAAAACAGTGAAATCGCTCAGGAAATCTGTCCTGTCTTACCTGCACTCGAGACGGTGACGTGTGAGCGCCACTGACAGATTCTTCACTCCTATTGGTTGTCGCTCGCAAAATTCGCTGTTCATTTGCATAAAGTTAAACAATTCTTAACTTTTGTTGCTTGACTCACATCACTTGACACGCCCACATTCTGTCGCCAACGGTCACTGTCGCTGGTGTCGCCGGAAGTCGGCAGCTCTCCATTGAAAATGAATGGGAGCATGTCGCTGTGTCGCTGGCAGTGTGAAGCCCCGTTCACAAAAAAGACTAAATATAATACAAATATGAATTAAATCTATACATACAAGCAAAAATGAATGAGAAACAGAGCCTACTTTTTTCCATTGCGTATGTTTATCTACGGCTGAGAGGAGAACGATCACATGAGCTCTGCCGTCTTCTTTCCTATTGGCTGTCGCTCCCGAAAGTCGCTCTTCATTTGCATAAAGTTGAAGGATTCTGAACTTTGTCTCGTCGCTGGACACGGCCCATCCGTCGCCAACGGCAGCTGTCGCAGTTGTCGCCGGAAATCGCCAGCTCTGCATTGAAATGAATGGGATCGTGTCGCTTTGTCGCTTGTAGTGTGAACGGGGCTGAAGGCTGCATATCTCGGCTGCTGCGTCATCAAACGTCGCTGAACGTCGATTCACGAAAATAAACTGAATGAAAACGAGTCGGTACTGAGCTCGTCTGAGTTTAAGGATGCAGTCTTTTGTTCGAGAATCACCCATAGTTATCCCTACTTGCATTAATTCGCCTCTTGCTAGCTAATAGTCATTAAAAGTTTCGTTTCCATGTAAGAATTACAGAACCTCAGACACTTTGATCTTCTGAGACAGACAATACACACACAGTGCATTAACATACAGACATCTGTTTCCACATCTCACTGAGAGAAAATGCGGGAAAACGTCTCTCACATATGCATGCAGGAACTGTAATCGATGTTTCGAGAAATTGAATGAATCGTTACACCCTAGTGTTTAGTTATTGAATGAATCAGCTTTTTGAACGAATCGGTTGATTAAAACATTAGGCCTATTTATGCATACGTAACTGCAAGTTAAATGCATCCATGTCCCCTCTGAGCTACATTAAACTGTATAAATACATCTAAATGCCACTTCAGATTCCAGAAATGTTTTCTTATGTTGGAATGAAAGACACTAAGTACCGGATGAAGTGCTTCTTCTTACCCAAAGATACAAAATGGAAGAAAGAGTTAAAACTGAACACAATCTTGCTACTCAAGCTGTGTATG
>NW_015635521.1:188070-206729 GCF_001515625.1 Sinocyclocheilus rhinocerous
AGCGTTAATTAAGTTGTACGGAGTTATATTAGCTATCGGGGGCTAGACAAGGGGTTCTAGCAGAACCGCTGATTAATGTTTTGAGCTTTAATTAAGTTGTACGTAGTTATATTAACTATCGGGGGCTAGGCAATGGGTTCTAGCAGAACCGCTGATTAATGTTTTGAGCATTACATGGGTAACTGTAGGGGGCTAAACAGATTAGTCATAAACCTCTGGCTAAGCATCAAACTGGCGAGTTTGTGATCGTGGGTCCCGCGCAGAGCGGCCGCCGTGAGGTACCCTAAGCGACATAGATTCCTAATGAACGAGTAAATATGAAGTAAAGAGGTAACTAGAATAATCGAATGTCAGAATAATTAGAGACCGACAAACAACCAATTTGCCTTTCAACCTAAATTAGAGGTGATACTAAAATGGAGTCAGATTAGATAATAAAATGGAGTCAGATTTGAGTTAAACCTAAATTGAATAACTCTGCGCGCTGAAAAGACCGAACACGCAAGAAACCTTCATCCACCACTGGATACCTTCCTTGGGCCAAGTGCGTGGACCTTACATCCACGATATGATTATTTCAGATAGATTGTTTTAATGAACCAGTTCAAAAAACGATTCAGAGGTTACTTTAGGGTAGAATGGCTTATGTTGTCCACATTTTGACGACGTGGTCTTTATCTTATTTCCATCTTAAATGAAATGCTATTTTAGAGCACAGATCAGTGGCCGAGAGCGCATCTGACTGACAGATAAACCACGAGCTCTTATATCAGTGTTATTGTTCATGTTCGGGTTATTTTGTTTCAGTGTACAGTTTATTAATTTTGTGCAAAGCATACAGCTAAAGGAAACATCATTCAGCTGAGCTGTGCACATGTATTTTAGACACTTCACGTCTTGTTCCTTTCATGCAATAAACGCATGTCCACTGCTGAGCTGTGGGCTATGACTATCATGGGCAATGCAGACAAAATTACAATTTAAAATCAATCAGAGCTACAGAAATGTATCGCAATTTTTACAAATAAAGCTTCATATTATGAGAAGGCTACTTTCTACGACCTTTATCCTGCAGTTATGGTGAAATTAGGTTCCTTCAGTCTAAAAAAACAGGAATCGAAAAAGAATCGAAAACAACAGTGAGGAATCGACTCTTGGAATAAAATCCTATCGATTCCAGAACCAGGAATCGAACTCGATTCCAAAAATTTCGGAATCAAACAGCCCTACCCTGGAGGCCTTCCTAGTCTCTGCCCTGTTCCTGCCTTGCACCAGCCTCCAGGGTGCCCGCCCCTTCCTCCCCAGTGGAACTGTTACAGCGCGGGATGCGCCTTCCGGGAGTGGGGGGGCGATATGTTGCGTTTATGTTTCTGTTCTACCTGCCTTGACCTAGACCTAGACAGGAAAACTGTGTTCCTTGATTAGTTCATTCGGTTCCATTTGTGTTTATTCATTATCTCGTTTGTCTCTGCTCATTTAAGCCCTGTGTTCTCCCGAGTTCATTTGTCCTGTATTAGTTTGTGCTTAGATGTTTGTGGTTGTCCTTTCTCCTGGTTATTCTCCTGCGTTTCTGTTTAAATTAAAGACTGTTTGGTGGATTACTCCTGCGTCGTGCGCTTGTCTACAGCCACAATAACATATATATATAATTTATTTTCTCCTTTTCCATTTTGCATTTACTTGTACTTTTACTTTCAATACTTCAGTACATTTAATATTTAAAAAATACTTTTCATACTTAAGTACAATAAATATCACATACTTTAAGATTTTACTCAAGTAATATTCTAAATGGTGACTTCACCTTCTACCAAAGTCATTTTCAGGTACTTTATACACCACTTCCTGAAGCTACGCACCAAGAGTTAAAAAAATCAGTACTGTTAACTACAGGTTTGAAACAGGTTTTTTCCTAGGGATGTGTGGCTGCTCTCCCAACACACTGTACTTTATTATAAACAAAAAACAAAAACAAGATTTGCCTCACTTGGACTGTTTAAGTATTAGAATTTCCTATTGTTATAACGAGAAGCAAAGTCATAGATCAGATATTATCCACTGCTTAGAGGCATATTTGGTTGAATCACTGATAGCACCTCAAACTTTATCTATCTTTAGAGAGATGTCTCACACTGGAAATTTAACTTTACACTGAGTAAATCTAAACCCTGGGCAAATCTTTAACTTTCCCTTTGCTCATACTTTACCCAGAGTTAATGATCAATTCTGGGGTAATAATTTAGAATACTGTTCAATCATTATTGAATAACTACACAAGAACACATGAGTAACTCAATATTAGCACTCTAGTAACTGCTAGTATCTTACAAGAAACTCTGATTAATGAATTAGTAAGTAATAGTGCTTAGTCGAGTGTGGTAGTTCACTATTAGCTAATCAGTAACTACTATTTTTTCATAACTCCCCAAGAACTACAAAGAACTACTGTATACAGGTTCATAATTAATATGAATAATGCATAATGTATAATTAATTCTAAAGAAGGTCATGGTGGTGTGGATTAAAAACAGCAAAGACATTTGTAGAAATATTAACTATCACAGATTAGATTTAAAAGTGGATATATAAAATGGTAAACTGTCAGCACAAAGTGCATTCTGAAGAAAAAACAAAACACTTTTATTGAAGTAATACAAACATGGCACAAAGTGAACAAGTCGAAATAGAGCAAGAGCTTGTTATAGCTTACTCCCAAGGTGAAAGGGATAGCCTAGTTCACCCAAAAATGAAAATTCGGTCATTACTCACCCTCATGTCGTACCAAACTGTCTTCATAACACAAATTAATATATTTTTGATGAAATCTGAGATAGGGATATGGGCTTAAAAATATATCACGATAATTTCTGGTAGACTAATTCTTATAGTGGGGAGAATTTTTACCGGTATATCGCAAGCGATAAGATATTGCTCATCCCTAATCCGAGAACTCTCTGACCTTCCATAGACAGCAAGGGTACTACCACAGTCAAATCCCAGAAAGGTAGTAAAGACATTGTTAAAATAGTCCATGTGACATCAGTGGTTCAACAATAATTTTGTGAAGCTACAAGAATACTTTTTGTGCACAAAGAAAACAAAAATAACGACTTTATTCAACAATTTCTTCCCTCCCGGGACAGTCCTCCGCTATTATGGAGAGTATCATGACGCATGCATGTGGTGCTGCTGACATAGAACATGCTGCGCCTTGTTTATGAGAAGAGGAAAGCACACTCGCGTCATGGTACTCTCCATAATAGCGGAGGACTGAGAGAAGAAATCATTGAATAAAGTCATTATTTTTGTTTTCTTTGCACACAGAAAGTATTCTCGTAGCTTCATAAAATTAAGGTTGAACCACTGATGTCACATGGATTATTCTAACAATGCTCTTACTACCTTTCTGGACTGTGGTAGTACCCTTGCTGTCTATGGAGGGTCAGAGAGTTCTCGGATTTCATCAAAAATATCTTAATTTGTGTTCTGAAGATGAACGAAGGTCTTACTTGTTTGGAACAACATGAGGGTGAGTAATTAATGACATAATTTTAATTTTTGGGTGGACTCTCCCTTTAATGCCTCCAAGGACAACACCAACATCCTCTGGTTCATCAGAAGCATGATGTTTGAGAACATAAATCCCAACAGTGGTCTCTTCAGTGGCCTCATTGATGTAGGCTGCATCCATGTCCTGCACAAAACAAACAAATGTAGGTAAATGTATGAAAATAATAAGAATAAACATGAAAAAGAGCAGCCATAATGACAGCATAGATCTAGACATTGAAATTTAGACAATGTATAGAGACAAGCAGAATATTAATCAAATAGACCCTGGGGTTCTCAAAGTAGGGTCCTCAACCAATAGCCAGGTGTGCAAAATAATTTTTTATAACAATATTTTCAAGACTATACAGTGAGTCTTTTTTCTTCTGAAACACACTGCGATTTTTATTCCAAAGTGAACTATATAGGCCTAATTCATTTGATGTCAAATAGACACTATCTAAAACACAAAAAAAATCAACAACAACCAAGTGTGTTTAATGATTTCTGATGTTAAAGATTTATTTGGAATGGCAAAATTTATTTTAAGGTATGTATAACTTAACAAAAATAAAGATTTAGGGCTTATTCAAAAGTAATATAAAGGCAGCAATACAAAAGTAAATTAAAAGACTTACTCATATAAAGCTTGAGTGTGTGTGTAAAGATGGTCCTATAAAAAAAATTGTTTTTATTGTCAGTGTGGAACTCGGTATATTTAGCTGCAAAAAATTGAAAGACAACTTACAAATGCACAAAGTAAAGATGAAGAGACTTTTTAAGTGCTTTGTCACATGGCAATGAAAATGCAAAACAGAAATAAACGAAAACAGGCTAAATCTAATGTTCAGAACGCTGCTTCATTCATTGGTCATATTTATTTATTTATTGTGAGAGACGGCGAACAAGCCAATTGACATGATAACAGGGATGTTCCTCTGGGTGCATCTGCATTCTGCAGTCGGGTCTGACTGGTTTTTAATAATCGGTTCAATAACTGTTTGAAACCGATGTGGCTGCCGCTAACAAAAAGACTATATTGTAAGTCAAGTTAATTTTATATTTATATTCAATCTATTTTAAATATTTTATCCATGAAGAGCCGTTCTTGTGGAAGCCGGGTGCATGAGCACTGCCTACACGCCGCCTGCAGAGAAATCGCCCACGTTTTGCCTCTCTCTGAATATTTCTCTTTAAAAATGAACTAGAAAAAAAAAATGAGCTAGAAAAAATGAGCTAGACACTTGTGACTGGCGTGTCCCGTGTAAAAGAGCAATTCACACTGTCAGCAAAGATTCAATGTACTGGCAAGCTGTGGACAATAGAGCCACAATATTTACTTTTTTGAAAAATACACCTGTAACAAAGTTCGTAGTCACGGGAAGAAGGAGGCAGGAACCGGCGAACATTTAAACAAAACTTTAATAAAATAAACAAACACAAAATGAAAGTAAAGAGGCAGCCCCTCGCGGACGACTGCCGCACACAAAACACAAAATAAAATCCAGGCCTGGTCCTCTCTCGTCCAACACGGTCGTCACTCCACCCTTTTATCCTTCCGGAGCTCCTCCGTGAGACTCGAGACCGGTGAGTGGTGCAGGTGTCGCTCATTATCAATTACTCCACCGGCCTCGCTCCGTTCCCACGGCACTCATCACAACACCCGTTTAAAATAAATACAAGTTTTGCTTCATGAATCCGACTGACTTTTGGCCACTGTTTGTGAGTAGGCCTACGCTGACTCTTGATGATAAACTAGCAGAGAGTGTTAAAGTGTTGTACAAAAACTGTTATCTAGTGCAGTGGTTCTCAAACTGGGGTACGCGTGCGTACCCCTGAGGTACGTGAAAAAAATTCTGAATTTTGGCATTCATTTAATTCTACCCCAACTTAAAGTAACATTAAAACCGAACATGTATAAAATGCCGCTTCTAATGTAAAAACAGGAACGGTCAAATATCCAATCTTACCTCATCTTTTGCGGTCAAAACTGCATCCACACAAGCAGCGTGCATATGATAGGATGCCCGCTGAATATGCTGTTCAATGTATCTTTAAAGTAGATCTTCACTTAATAGCATGAAGAGCAAATATTGACACTGACTGTACATTGAGATCGATTTAAACTCTCTTCGATACAAACACACCCTGTGCGAGTTATTGTTTTCATGTTTAAAATACGAGCAAGAATGCAAATTTCCCTGAATATCCAAACGATGGCAAATGTGCTATCGGCGGTTTTATTTTTAAATCTACAGCTATCACTTCGATTTGCCATCATTTAGAGCCTCTTGATCATTTATTGCTTTATTTATTATATTAATAATACACTTAATGGAATGTTAAGAATATGACATAAAACATGACATACAATTAATAAGGATAGAAAATATTTGCCTCTGTAAAGGTAAAAATGCACCTGTAAATCAATTTAAGGAAGCAAATGAAGAGTTCAGATGCAAAAGCCTCTAAGTGCCATTTGAAATTTTCTTCTAAAAGCTCCTGTGTTTATGTTCAGTTATTTCACTTTAATATCAATGAAAAGAACCTTTGCATTGCCATTAAAGTGAAATTACTGAACCTACACAGGAGCCTGATAAAAATGCTCATTTTAGAAGAAAATTTCAAATGGCACTTAGAGGCTTTTGCATCTGAACTCTTCAAATATTGTTCTTTAATAGAAAGGTGTGACTGCGGTCTAAGTGGAAGAGAGGGGGTATGCAGAAGAATGTTAAATGCCCCAGGGGGTACGCCGCTGTAAAAAGTTTGAGAACCACTGATCTAGTGGATAACAATGTTGAGTAAACATAAAATGTCTCAAGTATGTATGTTACCATGTTTTCCTGAGTAGGAAGCAAGATGCTGCGTAGCTCTGCAATACTCCTTTTTACTGCTCTGATTCCTTAATAGAACAATATGAGGAGTGATGGCACAGGTGCATCTCTTTTAGGCACAGTTAATGAATTGGAGTGATTCTATTTGGGCGTAAGACAGTCATCACAGCTGGATGGTGTTCCCATAACATAAGCTACTGACACAACATATTAGTGTTAATTTAAAAATTAAAGATGACAAAGATTACAATTTTTATTTATTTACTTGAAAAATTAGCAATATGATCTTCCACATTTATTAGGTTTCACATGGATTCCTTATGTGGGCCTTGATCCAAATGTTGATCCGGCCGTGCAAGATGATAAACTATGTTAACCATCATACCAGAATAATATCAGTGATTTTTAACTTGAAATTGAACTTGAAAATGAAAATGAGAGCGACAGCAAGGTTTTGTCATGGGGAAGATTAAACTGAGGCTTCAGTTCAAGCAATACTTGAGAAAAAGTATGTCAGTCGAGCAGTGTAATAAATTAGCTTCACGACTATATAACTAAATATAATTATAGTTTTCAAAAAGCTATGGGACACTTGTCACCACAAATGTGAAGAATGAGAGGAAAAATGAATATTAAGTGTAGCTAGTGAACCTCATCTTATTTGATATATTACACCTACATTAGTGTTTCCTCTTCATGTTTTAGACATAGACTGGTTTTAGAAAAAATAAATAGTCATCTTTCTTTATTTGAGCAGTATGTTTTGTGACAGGCTTTTAGATTTGTCATGTGCATTAAGGCCTATATTGCGAGCTAGTGAACTCCAAGAAAAATAGGCATGCTATTTGATATACCATATTACCCTAATAAAAAAAGTAATATATTTAAAATACATTTATTTCATACTAAGTATAGTTCAAATCTATTAACATATTTACTGACAGATAACTCGTACTTATGTAAAAATGATAATTAAACTTTATTTGGCATACTACTTGTGCACAATGCACATTTCTTAATATTAAGTCTAAAATGTGTTTTAATGTCACTTTTGTTGAGGATTGTATGATCTTTGAATAACATCAGTCTTTAAATGCAAAATATTTAAAGTGTTCCTAAAGTAGGCCTATACTTGCAATAGTTCCACTTTAGCACAATCAAATATACTAAGTATATCTTTAGTTGGACTTCAGCACTACTTCCGCACAATTAAAGTGCATTAAGTACAAAGTTAGTTGTTCCAATTTAGCAGACTTTAAGTATACCAGTTTAGTATACTAAAAGTACAATTGCAGGGCATTTTATGAAGTACATAAATCTGAAAATGTATTTGTAATATACTTATACTGTAATATACATGAAATGAATGTATTTCAAATACATTTAAGTATATTTATTTTTCACTAGGGTACAGCAATCTTTTTTTTTATTATTTAAGCAGCTTGTTTTGTGACAAGTTGTTAGATTTGTCATGTGCTTGACTTTTTAAAATGTACGTATACATTTATGTGGAAAAATTATTATTTTCGTCTTTCATTACAATCCTTTGTTTTAAGTGGTTGGCTCCTTTAAGGCTTGTTAGTAAAATGCCATTGTTGTGATTGGCTAATATCATTGCATAGAAAAAGTATCAACACTCCCTTGCTATTGCATTTGAGTAAATGTTTTGAAAACATTATCCAAATAAAAGCATCATTTACAGACAAAGCATTATACATTTTTTTACTTTCATGCAACTGCTGTCAGATCCAATATAACTGACCGCTTCATCTGTCAACAAAAGTTGGTCACACTTTATTTTAAGGTCCAATTCTCACCATTAACAAACCATTAACTATAATTTTTCCCCTCAATAAACTCCTAATTTACTGCTTATTAATAGTTAGTAAGGTAGTTGTTAAGTTTAGGTATTGGGTAGGATTATGGAATGTAGAATATGGTCATGCAGAATATGTGCTTTATAACTAATAAACAGCCAATATATTAATAGGCATGCTAATAGGCAACTAGTTAATAGTAAGAATTGGTTATACTAAAGTGTTACCCAAAAGTACACCAAAAAGTGCAAACTCTCCATTACACTGTGCCTTGTCTGCAGACAAATGCGCCAAATAAAAAAAAATATTATCCAATGTACAACCAAATTTACCAAATAATAGAAATGCCATAGCAATTAGGGATGAGATGCAGGATATCATAATGTTCAGATTTTGGCAACAAATGCCATTGTCAATTGTCCCTGTCCTGATAAAAGATGATTATACTACAACAATAAAATCAAATTCTTTAAATCTTTCAAATTCTGCTGGTACATACATTATGAACTGGTGATTCTGTAGCATATCAACATAAAAAACAAAACAAAACAAAAAACATGGGAGGACACTGGTAAAGGACAAAGTTATTTTTTAAAGTTATTTCCCAAAATATCACAGGTACACAAACCATGGGTGAGATTACTGCTCCGATTAAACTGCCTGTTTTGTTAGCTGTCTACACAACAGCTGTCATGGCCTATAAACAGAGGGCAAGCAGAAGATGTAAAGCTATTCAAAGCTATTGAAAGCAGCTTAGATGTCATGCCAAAAGAAGTGATATAGGTCTATATGATGATTTATTCATGTGAAGGATAGATCAATTATGGTTGCTTGAACAGGTTGTAAGAGGCTGTATTGTACTAACAGTTCCATTACCAGTGGATGGCCAGGCTGTATTTCTGTTGCTATTAGAAAACATTGAAATGAATGAATTTGAGCAAATGAGAATTCTGTTTAGAGAAACAGCAGATTATGTTGGTGACACGTAGTGATCTGGAGAAAAAGGTATTGTTTGTATTTTTTGTATGTGTTCAAACATAAGATGTAGGTAATGTGAAATGTGTCTTGAAAGTGATGTAGAGAATTAAATATGTATCATGCAAAGTTTTTTTTTCTTCTGGCAATTATTCAGAACCTCGGTAAGATGAACACATGTTTATTATTAGACTTATTATGAGAAACAAGTTAGCATGGATGTATTATGTAGAACTTGCCACTAATTTGCATAAGTTACATTCTACAGGAAAAAGAAAAATACAGAAATGCTCAGAGCTACTGAAAGCATCTTGAGTTTAAAGTACACATTTCCCCTAAAAAAAAAGGTTAGCAGTTTTTTTTTCCAAGAATTTACAAATTATTTTATTTTTGTAAGCAAAACAAATCTGATTGTACACATTTGAAGAAGGCATTAAATACATTAGCAAGTAGTAGCACATTACTTCCTGCTTTTAAAATCCTAGAAGAGAGGAGATGAAAGTCTTTACCATTCCACACAAAGAAAAAAGAATTAGAAGATGAAAGTACCTTTACTCATTCAGTATAATCACGTTTTGTACAATAAAAAAAATATTGTTCCTAGGACTATGACTATGGACTATTCAACACTCATTAAGACCACTAGAGATGTTTAAAATCAATTTTCTTCTCCATGACCCTGCAAACACTGTCTGGTAATTAAACATCACCAAATCTATCAAATATTGACATACTTCAAAGTTTCCCTTTGAATCTCAGACTTCTTTCTATTCAGCTAATACTGTTCAGCAATATACATCAATGTCTCATCAGAGTTTGATGTCACGAATTAATTAAGATGAGTGATCAAGCAAAATGTGTCAGGAGAATAATAAGATACTTGGATCAGAATACCAATAAGACGAAATAAACCTATAGACAAATACATGTTGATCTGGCATATTAAGTACTGGTATTGGTACACCTGTATAAAGTTAATCTTCATTAATGTTATTGCATGTCTTAACATTAATAGTTTAAATATTTTACATTTCTTAATGAATTAACAAGAATGAACAATAAACAAAATCTTTAATGAATTAACAAGAATGAACAATAAACAAAATCTGTCTGCGGTATTAACCTTTTCTGAACATTTTTCCCCTCGAGGTGGGGTCAGTTGGAAACAGCAAACACAAAGGTATAGACCAATTCAGAGTAGATGTCACAGTTACGTCACTTGCAGCTAAAAACTTCATCCCTGTTTCGGATCTGTAAGACTATCCCACTCTCTCACGTCAATTTCGTTGAATAACAGTGCTTATCGCTGGGTGACAAGCTCTTGTAATATGCAGAGAACATTTTGAAAATGACATCTAATCAATATAATTTATAATCTTTTTAAACCTAACTATTTTGTACCGTATCCGTGTAATTCTCTAGCCGTAAAGGCTATCTCTCCCGGGTTTTCTGCAACCATGATCCGCGCGCATCCTGAATGTTTACAAACCTATAATTGGTCTATACAGTTTTTATGTCAACCCTAACCCTTGTATGGATTTTTTAAAACATTTATATAAATTACCATTGTAACTAAACCATTAAACCATTGTAAAGTGGGCCATCTGAACCTCAACTGATGTGTTAGTGACGTGAGAGTCCCCCGTTTTTTTTTTTTACCAACATGACTTATCTTTAATGAAGTATTAATTTTGCACATTTGTGAACCTTATTGTAAGTGTGATTTGTTACTGATATTTGTAGGTGCAATTTGCCAAGAAAAGAGCTTCATTAAAGGTATTGTTGGACTTTACTGTGAAGCAACATTTATTTTCATAACAACAGCTACAACACATTGATAAAACTATTACTCATTTACATTTATTCATTTAGCAGACGTTTTTATCCAAAGCAACTTGCAAATGAGGAATAAAAGTAATTAATTAAAAAGAGGCAAATAAACACGAGAAGTACAACATTTCAGACATCGTTCAGAAAAGTTCAATCTAGAACAGGGAGGGAAGGTGAAAGTGAAAAGGTAACAGTCAAAGTATCTCTATAGACTGACCTCAGTTTTCTGGAGGGGATTTAGACCCATAAGAGAGAGTGGAGGTAGGAGGGTCTGGAGCCCATGTCTGTTCTGTATGCAAGCATCAATGTATTGAACTTTATGTGAGCTGTAACTGGTAGCCAGTGCACAGAGATAAAGAGAGGTGTGATGTGGTCTCTCGTTGAAGACCAGTCATGCTGCTGCCTTCTGAATCATTTGTAGAGGTTTGATTGCACATGATGGATGTCCAGCCAAAAGATGATTGCAGTAGTTCAGCCTAGAAGTCACAAGGGCCTGGACTAAAAGTTGTGTAGCATGCTCCGTTAGAAAGGGCCTGATCTTTCTGATGTTGTGCAGTGCAAACCTGCATGATCTAGCTGTCTTTGCAATGTGCTCTTTGAAGGTTAGCTGATCATCAAAGATTACTCCAAGATTTCTGGATGAACTAGATGGAATAACTTTTGATGAAACTAGCTGGATGGTGAAAAAAAAAACTGAAAATACTGAAATTGAAGAGAAGAAATTGTTGAATAAAGTCATTATTTTTGTTTTCTTTGCGCACAAAAAGCATTCTCATAGCTTCATAAAATTACGGTTGAACACTGATGTCACTGTCACGGTGACTACTGTGTGAAGTCGAGGAACGCGGAGACGAAGGAGAGTCACGAAGAACAGTCTTTATTAATCCAAACAAGGGCTAACACAGGGCAGGCAGGAACACATACGTAGCACATAGTATTGACGACACCGGACAAAGGAACGTTTTTCACATGGGGAGAAAAACACACACACAAACAGTCCAGGGGTGTGATAGTTCACCCCCTCCTGGTAGGCACGTCCTCGCGTTGCAGGAACAACAAAGGGAGGGACGGAGGGGAACTCAGGACGAGGTTCGGGTGGAGGACGGACACCCGGGAGAAGGACGGCAAACAGAGTCCAGGGTGGAGACGACGGAGGGAGGAGCCAGGGCAGACCAGGAGGAGGGAGGAGACAGGAGGAGCCAGGGCGGACCAGATGGAGGGTGGAGTCAGGGAGGAGACAGGAGGAGACAGGGTGGACCAGATGGAGGGAGGAGCCAGGAAGGTGACAGGAGGAGCCAGGGCGGACCAGACGGAGGGAGGAGCCAGGGAGGAGACAGGAGGAACTTGGAGCAGGCGGAGCCAGGTGGGACCCAGGCCACAGCCATGAAGGCGAACCACGGTGGAGCCGATGGAGGGAGGAGCCATGGTGGAAGAAGGGCTGACGAAGGGCTGGCCGACTGATGGCAGCGGAGCAGGTGGAGGAGGAGCCCAAGGCAGAGACGGAGAGCCGATGTGCCAGGGTGACGGGGAGGATCCGGAGGGACAAGGCGGAGCAGATGTAAATGTAAAGTGGGGATTCGGAAGGCCGTGGTGGAGCCGGAGCAACAGAAGACCGAGGAGGAGCCGAAGGGAAGGAGGAGCCTGACAGAGCCAGAGGGACGGAGGGACGAGGCCGGAGGAGTGGAGTCCCGATGGATGGTCGACGACAGACCAAGGCGGAGCCGGAGGGATGAGGGAGCCTAGCGGAGCCAGTGGACTGCCGGGCCACGGTGGAGAGGAGGGAGCTAGGAGCCATGGTGGAGCCGTTGAGTCGAAGGGCCGAGGCGGAGTCTGGGACTCAGAGGCTGGAGGTGGAGGCAAGGGATTCTCTAGCCACGCCGACGATGGAGACTGGCAGACCCGTGGTGCTCGCACTGAACAGATGGTGGGCTGAGGGTGAGCAGAGGGGCTGCCAGACGACAGCGGTGGAGGAGGCAGTAGCGGGAGGGTGGGTGGGCATTTCTGAGCCTCCGGGCTCTCAGGGATGGTGTGCGCTGCCCACACACACCAAATCACGACTCCCAGCACTGGGAGCACGTCAGACAGGGGAACGACAGGGCTGGCAGACAGTTCAGGGCAGACTGATAAGTCCAAGGAAGGTGGGAGGAGAATGGGCATGTCCGCATATATATCTGCCTCCCAGTCTATTAGGTCCCCTTCAAAGTCCAGCAGTCCCAGATACACAATAAGTTCACCCTCAGACATGGTGCAGTGGGCAGAGCTCCTCTCTGCGCTCTCGCTGTCCACGGCTTTTTCCCTCGTGGCGGGCGTTGTAGCTGGCTCTCGCACCTGGTCCTCTGGGTCTGGTTGTGCTCTGGATTGGGGATAGCTCTATCTCTAGCTCGGTCTCTAGACACCGGATGATAGCTTCCCTCCAGCTCAGTCCAGTGGTGTCTGGGAGGTCGACGGGGCGGTGGTAATTAGCCACCGATCCAGAACAGTGAGTTCAGCGCAGCGTCGTCGAACGCTGTTAAAACGGTGAGCTGGCTGAACTCAACCACATACTCCAAGAAGGGCAGGTCCTTACGGGCTAGGGAGGTGAACAAAGCGGCGAGGGGATCCATGGGGAAAACACGGGAAACAAAAAAAGCACTGTACAAAAAACGGAAATCAAATGGAGGGAAAACATGCAGTTAAATTGTTTGTGGTCCGGTGTTCTGTCACGGTGACTACTGTGTCTAGTCGAGGAACGCGGAGACGAAGGAGAGTCACGAAGAACAGTCTTTATTAATCCAAACAAGGGCTAACACAGGGCAGGCAGGAACACACACGTAGCACATAGTGTTGACGACACCGGACGAAGGAACAAAGGAACGGACAACATTTTAAATACAAGACTAAACAAGGGAAGATGACGAGACACACCTGAACCGAATGAACACGATCAAACAAGGGAGAAAACTAGGTCATGGAGCACATTGGGAGAAAAACACACACACAAACAGTCCAGGGGTGTAACATATGGTAACTACATGGGTTAAGGTTAGGTTTGGGGTAGTTTCTAGGTTAATACCTAGTTATTACCTAGTACATATGGAACAGGACTGTAAAATAAAGTGCTACGAAACAGAAGGAAAAAAAAACGAACAAAAAATGTAGAATTAGATACATGAATGTAATGATTTATATATTATAATTGCATATATTTCAGAGGGAATTAATTTTGGTGTGATATTCTATTATTCTGTGCTACTAAGAGAAAATTGTTTTAGGGTCTGAATTGTAAATGTAATTAAAAACAAGAGTTTTTTTTAATGCTAACAGCTTTCTGTTAGCTTTCTGACCTATGACACCCTCCCATGCCCCCGGAACCTCACCCAGTGGTTTGGAGACGAGGTAGGCTGCCCCCTGTGTGGCAACATCAAGGCAAGCATCCAGCATATCTTATCAGGGTGCAAAGTGGCGTTGACCCAGGGACGCTTCAGGTGGCGCCATGATCAAGTCCTGGCCAAGCTGGCAGAGCTCCTGGAGAGCTGTAGGGTAGCAGCAAATCACACATCAGCAGCCGCAAAGCCTTTCCCGGCAGGGTTTGTCAAGTCAGCCCGCCGGGAGATGTACTGGTATAGGGGGCAAAACATCAGTGATCGGCGGTCTCCAGCTTACGACCCTGCAGCTGACCTAAAGGCACCGGCGGAGGTGCGACCGAAAGGCCGAAAAGCCAAAGCAGGAACAACATCTCACCTGTATAATGATCTATATGTCTTGGGGTTAAAACATTTATTTTGATAAATATAAGTCATGTAAGTTTATAACATTTGCTATATTAAATTAAAAGCCACACTATATAAATAATGTGGTTGTCAACACAAAATATATGAATCATTTTGCACCAATAAACAGAATACACCAGAGAAAAAGAAAGAGAGAGAATTTCAAAACCCCTTTTATGAAAATGTATATAAGCTAAATAAATAAATAACTACACAAATTGCCAAACAACATCCAAAATAAAATAAAAATCATCCTAATAAAAATTTAAAATTATACAACTCATCTTTAACAGTTCCACCACTTAAATAACAAGTTGCCTCAAAAGATAAAAGATCATACATTAATATATATGGTACAATATTAATAATATATCAAGAAAAAAAAACTTGCTTTTATTAATTTAGCAAAAGCAGTTGCATACATTTAGCTCTTTTTGTGATATAAATCACCATGGTTGCTTGACCTAACAAGAAATTCATCAATTGAGACTTAAGACAACTTTTTTTTTCACATATTTAAAATCACAACTAAACACACATCAAAGGAAGATATATAGATATATATTAAATATAATTGTTAACCTTTCACAATACATAAATACATGAAAGAGTGTCTGTTCTTTAAACAATTTGCGATTAAAAACTGGATAATCACATAGTGTTAATCTATGATGGTCCAACCAGAGTAAGGCTTTGTCCAATCCTAAACCTTCAATATTTGCAAAGAGAAACCTTCAAGAACCAACTACCCCTTCATTTTTTAACAAATACAAAACACATTTCGGGACCCAGTGCAATCAGGTCCAGGGGGGAAAAAATCAATTAAAATTGACTGAATTTTCAGAGAGACAAAGAGAGAGCCTTTTTTTTTCTATTTCAGAATTTTTCTTAGATTGAGCTGGCCTGTATTCTCCAGATATAGAACTGGCATAATGACACAGCCTGAAATAGTAAAACACACTGCTACGAGGAGTAAAATACAGTACTGTACTTCATAAGTTAAGTAATGAGTGTGTCCAAGTGAAAAGATAATTGATGGTGGCAAGTAAACAATGAACGTCATGATAAAACTGTTTATGATGGTACGCAGGGCTCTCTTCTTCTGAGGATGTACATTACTTTTTCCAGAGGGACTGGTTTTCCTCAGAGCTCGAAAAACTGAAACATCACAAAAACCAATGACAGGCAGGGAAATAACCAGAGGTGTACACCCTAAAATAGTGAAATAGATCCAAGGATTTGATGCTGCAAATGATCCAAAAATGATTATAAACAACCAGACTATTACAGAGATTATTTTCCTAATCATGGAACTTCTCCTGTTGGTCATGTAGATGATGGGATGAACCACAGCAAAATAATAATCTCCACAGACACAAGCCATGAAGAGAGGTCTGCCAGATACAGTCAGAGAATACATGAAATTACAAAGCCATTCAAATTTGATGTTGTGCCAAACCATGTAATTAAAGACACTGAATGGGAGGATGCTTAGGTAAGCAAGATCAATGAAGGTCAGATTAAACACAAAGAAGTCATTAGAGAAGTTTTGACGATGTCTTTGAGAAAGTTCCCAAAGTACCTTGACAATGGCTGGGAAACCCAAGAGTAAACAAACAAAAGAGAAACCCGACCAGAACAGAGAGGCTGTAGAATGTTTAGTGCAAAAATAGTCCTTGGTGACATTTAAAAAGTCTGATGAATTCTGAGTGAATGATAATGTCTTCGTCAGCATTTCTAACATGAATTTCCTGAGCTGAATGGAGAAGAAAACACCTCAGTGTGACTTAATGTGTTATAGTAAATATATAATAGTCATTAGTATGTTCAGTAAATTTTAAAACGGCAATAAATTTACATTTAATCTACAGCAGCACTTGGACTAATTCCAGTGCCATCATAGTTCAGCAGTTTATATTTAAGGAAATTACAATTTTTGTCTTACCTCAATAAAGTCTGTAATAACTTGACCATGAAAAGCAACAAGCTTTAGTTGTGACGCTTTAGTTGTGAGGGAATAATAGGTATAACGTGTGTAAATAAGTCAAATGCTTCCTAAAGTTTTGAATATGAAGTTGCTTAATCATTACAAACATGTCAACACCTTTTGTACAGCATTAAACTTTTCACTGCATACAGCTATGCTATTACTACTGAAATCAAATTAATCTTTTTGGGAAGTGTTACAAATTAAGTGTAATGATTTTTAAAAACAATTTAAAATAATTTTATTATTCATTGTCATGCATGTTTGGCTGTAATGAAGCAGGACACGCACACACACACACACACACACACACGAATCAAACCAGGGAACACAGGTACCCGGGAAAACAGGCAAACAGGAACAGAACATCATGGAAACAAAATCGAAACATAACCCTGACAAAAGTCTTTCGAAAAAAGAAAAAAAAACACGTTAGGCTTATGCAATTTGTCCACTTTTTGGTTACAAAACTGCTTAATACGGTGAGGGTTATGTGCACCAATAAATACGTTTATTGCGAGGGTTTATTTTTGCTAAATGTAGGTCACAAAATCTCACACACCATATGTTGATATAATTATAATTTTGAGCATTGTAAAAAGAAAATTGAACAAAAAAATTAACCTTTATGATTTTAAGATATTTATCTTTAAATATTAAATAACATCCTTTTCACCCCATACAGGACTTCATAACTAGATAAAATACAGAAGATCAGATACAGAAAAAACAAAACAAAACAAAAACTAATTTTGTGATCATACATTTCATCATCCCAACTTCATTTTTTCTACCAATTTGTGTATGTTAAATTGGCCTACACTGTGCAAATATAGAACTGGCATAATGACACAACCTGAAACTGTGAAACACACACCAATAAAGTTTAAAATACAGTAGTACAATTCAAAATTCAGTTGTGTATTGTGCCCCAATGTAAAGATAACTGATGGTGGCAGGTAAACAGTGAAAGTCATTACAAAACTGTGAATGATTGTGCGCAATGCTCTCTTCTTCTGTGGGTGTACATAGCTTTTCCCTGAAGGATCATTTTTTCTTAAAGCTTGAAACACTGAGATATCACAAAAACCAATGACAGGCATGGAAATAAACAGAGGTATAGATGCAAAAGTGGTTGTAAAGATCCAGGCATATGAAGCTGCAAGTGATCCAAAGCAAACTATAAACACCCATACTATCACAAAAATGACCCTCCTAATCATGGCAATTCTCTTGCTGGTCATGTAGATGATGGGATGAACCACAGCAAAATAATAATCTCCACAAACACAAGCCATGAAGAGAGGTCTGCCAGATATGGTTAGTGAATACATGAAATTACAAAACCATTCAAATTCGATGTTGTGCCAAACCATGTAATTAGAGAATGTGAATGGGAGAACAGTTAGGAAAGCAACATCAATGATGGTCAGATTAAACACAAAGAAATCATTAGAGTTTTGTCGATGTCTTTGACAAAGTTCCTGTAGTACAACAATACTTGCTGGGAAACCTAATAGGAAACAAATTACAGAAAAACCAGTCCAAAGCAATGGTCCTAAAGTCTCACTGACGCACATCATAAAATAATTTGGCTTCCCAGTGCCATTTGAGAAATCTGAAGAATTCTGAAGTGAGGAGAATGTCTCGGTCAGCATTCTAACGATTTGAGTTTCCTGAGCTGAATAAAGAAGAAGATATCACAGTGAGACTTAATGTTACTATGTATAATCTAGAATATAGTTTTTAGTATATATTTGAACTGCAATACATTTCTGTTAGTATACCTCAATAATTAATACTTAATATATATATATATATATATATATATATATATATATATATATGTGTGTGTGTGTGTGTGTGTGACCCTTGACCACAAAACCAGTCTTAAGTCGCTGGGGTATATTTATAGCAA
>NW_015635521.1:207406-218724 GCF_001515625.1 Sinocyclocheilus rhinocerous
CCAGATTTTCAAATAGTGGTATCTCGGCCAAATATTGTCCTATCCTAACAAACCATACATCAATGGAAAGTTTTTTTATTCAGCTTTCAGATCTCAATTTCAAGAAATTGACCCTTATGACTGGTTTTGTGGTCCAGGGTCACATATATGAAATATCTGACAAAATGCTTTTTTTCTTACCTCAATGATGTCCATAGAAAAACAAGAAGAAAAACAAACTTTGGTAGTGAGTAACTAAACACAGGTGCTGTACACACCTGTGAGAGTCAGGGTTTTTGAATATTTACACCATTTAAACAGCAATGACACACACTAATCGACGCATGAGCACATTCTACAAGGTATCAAGTTTACACTAGGCATCTCTCTTTCTCTCTCTCTCTACATAATTTACCCCAGTGCAACTCCTCAACCCGAAATTGGGGCAACCCAAAATACATGACACAATTTAACAAAACATTCTCACATAAAAGATAGCTGACCTCAAAATTATAATTCTGTCAAATATGAGCAGAATGTCCAGGCTACTCTTTTTCGATGAAAGTAGTCAATACTATTTCTAATCTATTACAACTATCCAACTATACAGCTTAGTGTGACGAATAGATTGAAATTGAAGTCACTAAAAACTCAAGCCAGGTTCCACTTGAAAAAAAAAATGCACCTTTGGTGACATTTCTGCACAATTGCTTTTTCTACATTGCTTTTTGCACGTTTTGCAACACTTTCGAGGTGAAATGTCCAGTGAGTGCTGCTAAAAGTGGTTTGTTTTATTCAAAACAGATGAACGTGAATCTGTCATTGTTTCATTACACTGGTTGTTGTACATATTGCAGTAGTACAGAAATTAAATGTGCAGTAAATGACGGTTAAAGGTTAATGCTCTATAGCATTTCAGTAAAGTTGGCTACAATCTATACTAAACCCTAAACTTAATCAATAGTGTTAACAAAAGCAAATGTTAGATAAAAACACATCTATTGAAACAATCATGAGATTTTAGCATGCTCCTTCAAGTATTTGAGCTCTTTTATCATGACTCGTGTTTCACAGGGCTTGCTTGCATTTGGAAAAGGTTAAATATTTTTTCATATAATAATATGAATAAAATAATGAAATATAAATATGAATCTTACCCTAAACCTAGCCACTTCTAAACAATATAAAAAATTAACAGGCAGATAAAAGTACAGTCACAGGTATTTAATAATAAAGTATAAATATATTGCAAATGACTGTATTCTAAGTCTTCTGAAGCCATACAATATCTTTAAATGAGGAACAAAGTGAATTTTGAGGTTATAATTGCTGAAAATGATCCCCCTCCATGAATGATCCATAAATCTGAAATGTACCATGACACAATTGGTCACAAGACACACAAGAGCTAATGGTATTTCACAATAGCAGCTGACATAATGCTTCTTTAGCCGTCAGTTTTTTTTTTATTATTTGTGATTTGAAATGGAGATGGATGGAGAGGCATGTTCCTCACACAAAGCAATCATCTGGTCTCATTTGGACTTGGAATATTTGTCATTTTGAATACATTTTGACTGTATTTGTATCTGCTCTATATGCTGTTTTATATTGTTTCATATTGAGAAATGGTTAAGTTTTGTTATGTAAATGTAAATGTAATGTAATGTTTAGGGGTAGTGGTCAAGTTAGGCGCACAAAATGTCTAAACAGTGTAACGGAAATAAAATTATTCATTATGTAGCTGCTTATACCCCCAAAAATATGTCATAACGACATAATTACGCTCCAATACATTACATTTTTATGCACTTTGCGTCTGTGTATTGAGACCAAAGGTTTCTCACTGAAAGCAATTTAGTTCATAGGCCCTGTCCCATATGGCACACTTCACGTTCAGTTGCTGTCATGACCGTCGTAACAGTCAAAGTGGCATTTTTGATGCCTTGGGTGTGAGTTTGGGCTGTGACTGGGTTGTGATTGGAGAGGTACTTAACAAAATCATACTTACGTATACTTGGACGTATAAACATATTAAAAAGAAATGTCCCTTTTTCAGGATACTCTATAAGATCATATTGTAAAATCTAAATAAGCTTTACAGATCTTTATTGGAAAGTATTCAAACAATGTTTTTCATGCTTGTTCTATGAATCATAAACAATATTTCACATGCACCTGCGGAACTGTCCTTAAGATGCTAACAATTTACAGGCGCCTAAAACAGTGCCACAGGGAGACAGGAAAGACAGCTCGTCCTTGTAATGCCAGACCACATGTGACTATACATACCCCCAGATGTGTTCGAGAACTCAAAAGTGCCTTGGTGAAAGATGGAAGTAACATCTCGCAGCATGAACTAGCAAATCTTTCTCAGTCCATTAAGATGAGATGTGCTTAAAGCAGCTGGTGGACACACCACACACTGACTGCTACTTACTACTGCAACTTTTGATACTGGAACTGTCATTCCCTTGTGTCAATTTCCTCAATTTCTTGATGTCATTCCAAATCTGTATGTATGTACTGTATGTATGCATGTATGTATTTATTTGCTGAAAACTAAAGAGGATATTTTTTTATTTTTTAAATGTGGGTAACCAAATATTTGACAATTACCATTGACTTCCATTCTATACTATGCAAGTTAATGGCAACTATTTGGTTACCCACATTCTTCAGAATATCTTCTTTGGAGAAAGAAACTCATATAGGTTTGGAATTACTGTACATTAGGTTGAGTAAATGGTTAAATAATTTTCAGTGTTTTTTTTTTTTTTTGTTAACTATCCATCTAATATGAATTGCTTATTGTCTTTTATTTAGGCTTACCTAGAAATAGATTTTTCCATTGATCAGTTTGTCTCACTTTGGTTTTGCACATTTAAGACTGTGTGTGTGTGTGTGTGTGTGCACGTTTTTGTGATTTATGTGGACACAAATTTGTATAATGACATGGGTATGACATAGGTATTACAACGAGAAGGTGATTTATGAGGACATTTTGAGTGTCCCCATATTTCAAAAAGCTTATCATTCAGAATGAGTTTTTTTTTTTAAATCTAAAAATGCAGAAAGTTTCCTGTGAGGGGTAGGTTTAGGTGTAGGGCGATAGAAAATACAGTTTGAACAGTATAAAACCCATTACGCCTATGGAATGTCCCAGAAATTCTGTGTGTGTGTGTGTGTGTGTTTATACTCTAAATATAACATGAGGATAATGATTTATGATAAATGAACAAATTACAAACAATTTATTTACATGAATAAAGGTCACAAATTCACCAAAAGCGCATTCACCATTTGGATTTGCAGTATTTATATAGTTGTAAAATATGCAAGTAAGATATTATCATTTTTAATGTACATGATGCATACATATAAACAAGTGTTTCTAGGCTATATATAGATTCAAATAATATGCCTAGTAACCCCCAAAAGACCATTTGTGAAATATTTTCACACAATTTCAGTAATGGCTAAAACTATAATTGTAAAACCACAAAGAGAGACTAGGCAAAAAGTCCATTTCCATTCCATTTTCATCTCCACATTTTTATTTTTTCCATAATATTTTGTATTCTGAGCTGACCTATACTGTCCAGATATAGAACTGGCATAATGACACCTCCTGAAACGGTGGAACTTATTGCAATGAAGATTAAAACACAGTAGTACACATCAAAACTCAGTGGTAAATTGTGTCCAAGTGAAAAGATAAGTGCTGGTGGGAGGTAAGCAGTAAAAGTCAAGACAAAACTGTTAATGATGGTACGCAGGGCTCTTTTCTTTTGGGGATGTATATTACTTTTCCCTGAAGGATCAGGTTTATTCAAAGCTCGTAAAACTGAGATGTCACAAAAACCAATCACAGGCAGGGAAATGAACAGAGGTAAAGATGTAAAAATGGTTGTAGAAACCCAAGGATATATAACTATAAGACATCCAAAACAAATGATAAACAACCAGATTGTCACAGCAATTACCTTCCTGATAATGGCAGTTCTCCTGTTGGTCATGTAGATGATGGGATGAACCACAGCAAAATAATAATCTCCACAGACACAAGCCATGAAGAGAGGTCTACCACATATGGTTAGGGAATATGTGAAATTATTAAACCATTCAAATTCTGTGTTGTGCAAAAGCATGTAGTTATAGACACCGAAAGGCAAAACGGTTAGGAAAACAAGATCAATGATGGTCAGATTAAACACGAAGAAGTCATTAGTAGAGATGTTTTGTCGATGTCTTTCACAAAGTTCCCAAAGTACAGTGACACTGGCAGGGAGACCCAGAAGAAAACAAAATGCACAGAGACCTGACCAGAACAAAGGGACTGCAGGCTGATCTGTGCAAAGTGTAAAATAGTTCCTGGTTCCATTTGAGTAATCTAAAACACTCTGATGCAAAGATATCAACTCTATAGACATTTTTAGGATTGGAATGGTCCGATCTGTATGAAGAAAGAAAACATCCCAATGAAACTTGGTATATAAATGGTAAAAATGTATTATATTAAATATATTTTAATTATCAATATAAGATTCAGTGGTAACACTTTATTTCGATAGTCCACTTTAGACATTCTATTAACAGCAAGTAACTTTGCAACTAAATGTCAACTAGCAGTTAGTAGAGTATTAGTAGACTGTCGGCTTAATATCTTCTAACACTTTCTTTGTCAACTTATTCTACTAACCCTAAACCTACCCTAACAGTCTACTCTGAGAGTTAGTAGACATGTAGTTGCAAATTAATGAGAATTAGTTGACATGTAGTTGACATGTAGTTACAAAGTTACTTATAGTTAATATAATGTCTAAAGTGGACTATCGAAATAAAGTGTAACCAATTCAGTTACTTTTAAAATTAGAGCGATCTGCTCAGGCACTACAAAGACAATTAATATACAATACATTTATTTGTTTTTTTTGTTGTGGTTGTTTGTTTGATTGTTTTGTCTTACCTCAGTGATGTCTTTCTAATAACTAAGAGGAAAGAGAGGCAGTGAGTAGGAATAATTCTCAGTTATGAATGAAATCAGAGAGGTCTTACATGGGCACATAGAGCAATGGCTCATGTTGCTTGACTGTGACGTTTTGAATATGGTATGATGTTACACCACCAGAAAAAAAACAAACACTGAAATCATACTCCATATCACTGAACCAAAAATGCACAGCACTAGAGAGGTAAGGTTTTAACACATCCATGCTATCTAATAACAGTTGACAATGTCTGTATTTTCAGTCCATATTTTCTATTATTTTTACTTTGTTGGTCAAGAAAATAATCTTCATTTAGTGGTGCTTGATGTCGTGATATCATAGAATATGTCATTGGATCCAGCCCTTACAAAGACCTGAGATGACCGAACACCTGAGAAGAGATGATGCAAACCCCTCAGAGGACCTATAAAGCTGCTTTGCAATGATTTGTATCGCGAAAAGCGCAATACAAATAAACTTGAACTGGTTCGTGAGTAAGCAATATAGTTGAGCTCATACGTTTACACCGCCTTACAAAATCTACAAGTGGCCTGCAGGTACCACTACATCAGAATCCGGCCCTGATTGCATTAAAGGTTGCAGCACTGCGCTGTAGCTGAACAGTCATGTCTACTGAACACATCAATCATCTCCTTATTGCGACACAATTTCTGTCATCATGAATACTTTCATCACAACTAACATAGTGAAAACAATGTACGCAATGATTATGAAATCAAATAACTAATAGACTCACACTGATCTTAAATAAAGACTTTTTATATACAATGATGCATATCAAAATACTCATATCACTTAAGTTATGAATAGGAGTAAGTGCAATGCGCAATATGGTGAAATAGTCCCGCCTTCTAAATTAAAGAGCCAGTTGCTAATTGGTAAAGTCATCACATCACTGCTTCTGCCATTAGAAGCTCCAGATGCTATAGAAACATGCTGCATCCCAATTTGCCTACTTATACTGCATCCTTAAAGTATGTGAAGGACATACTATAGCGCCATACAATTGCATATTTAATGGACGCTCTGAAGCATAGTTATGCACATCATGTCACTATATACAGGCATGTCAATCATATTGTCACAGTTAACATTTTCCACATTTAATTTACTTAACTTCCTACTGTGTCAGAGAGAAAAGAAGTAGCACATTGATCTAGCAACCGTGGTTCTTTCATGTGAATAACTCAAGGTTTTTTTGCATAATAGGCCTAATGCATTTAAAAGTTGGCCAAATGGATGTTTAGAAAATTTCACATTGTTGTTGCAGATGAAATATATCACGGATAACATTAAATAAATGTTGTTTTACCAGGTTAAATGTTGATTATTAGTAAAACCTTTCTACTTAACTGTTGGTCCCGCACATCTGCCATGTTTGTAGTTTTTTTTTTTACACTTGTTGTTTGTGTTTGTAGTTGTGAACCAAATCGTGCACTTAAGACTGCACATACACATTGGCTGGTCTAGGCTGAAAAATAAGATTTTTTAATGCTATTTGAGCTTAAGAAAGTAAGAAAGTAATTCTGCAAGCAGCAGCGTACTTGATAACGTCAGTCAGCTCGCCTTGGCTACCGCAATTTTCCTCACTGTATTTACAAAAAGACGAAATATGATAAACACCACTGCCTCATTTTGTTTATATTTAATAGCCGCTGGAATTTAGTTCAGGGAAATGTATATAGCCTACATTACAATGAAACAAAATATTATATCAAACAGTATAGCCTCATTTTGTTTTCATTTTAACATATTAATAGATTAATAGAATAAAGACCAATGATTACCTGTTAGATTTACCCAAAATGAATTATAGCTTATGTAAAACCACTAAAGAGACATCAGAGCCAGCGGCAAATGTCAGAAGGACTAGTTGAGTTGAGGCTGCTCTCGTCGGGATACATGAGTGCCCGGTGATCGCGTGGAGCTCACGTCTCCGAAATCGGCGATACACATTTTTAAATAGGCGTTGTCTTTATAAATAAACAGCAGATTTGAGTTTTAAACAACTACATTCTCGCCTGAAATACTTTTAAAACTACATTTCATGACACAATAACAGTAATATTTTGAAAATTATCAGAATAAATGGTGGTTGAAATGCAATGCTGCATGAACTCAACCAGTCAGCATGTTTAGCGATGAGAACGTATGGTGTCCCATTTGTCATTTTAGCTTTCAGAAGGGTGCTTGTAAGCGATAAAGGCCCTGTCCCAAATGGAACACTTCATGTGCACTTACTGACTTACAATGGCCGCCACGTGCGCGTGTCTGTTAAGTCCACAAGACCGTAGGGTGTCCCATTTGTCATTTTAGCGTTCAGAAGGGTGCTCGCGGGCGCCCCCTTTGCGGCCGTTATGCGCCCTCGATCCGCACTTCTGCCGAGCCCGCACTGGTGCAATCTCCGCAGCAGACTTCTACCCGACAGTCAAAGCGGCATTACGTCACAAAAGTGCGGACCATTGCCTTGTCCAAACACCCATACTTGCGGTCTTGGCCACTTGAGAGCGCGTGCACGCGACAGGAAGTAAGTGCACAAGACTGTCCCTGGTCTTAAAAACGGCAAAGCGCAGTGCCCTTAACGCACACTAGAGCCACACTATCTCGAATACTGCTCCGGAGCGCTATTCGAGGCTTAGTGTATCCCATCATGCATCATGTTCTGGAAATAAATCGTGAGACCTTTTGCCGAGATCTCGCGAGAGGTCACGGAAACCTTTCCAATTTAAGTTAAATATTAATACAACAATTAGATATTACATATAATTTGGTAGAAAACAGTGTTTTTACGTTTTATTGGTGCAAAGATGAGTAGTGGTGATATTTATTTTGTACAACATTTGCAACTGCTTTTTATAACTTAATTGCACCACAAATTAAAATTATGTCATGTTATAAGGACTACTGAACAGACATTTAGAAGTTGATTTTAAAATGCAAAGTATTTAAAATTAAAATTAAGCTATGTAAACACTTGCATTTTTACAACACTACAAGTGTATCATCAGGTAATGAAACCATCAGGTAATGAAAAGTTCGACACACACTTGTGGTCTTCATCCTCACTTGAACACTTGGGCCAAATAAAGGAAATACGTCATATAAGTTGTCAAGTGGTCAAGTGCAAAGACCGCAAGTGTGGGTATTTGGACAAGGCATCAGAGGAAGGCCGCGAGGGTTTAGGGTGCCATTTGGGACAGGGCCAAACTCTGAAACTTTATATTATATTATACACTCTGAAATATAGCTTCAAAACCAGTAGTTTAATCTATAGGGTATTTAATCACGTCTGTATCAATATGCATGGTGTTGCACATAGAAGACAAGACAATGATAGCATGCAGTATTTTTAATTTTAAGTTGGGAAAATGGTTGTTATTATCATCAATCTTTTCAGAAATTTGACTATATCTGGGTTTAAAACAACAATATCAGGTGAACATTACATGGTTGTGGAGTATATGCTTTAGATTTACACTGACTTTCAACCAATCAAAGAAAAAAAATGGGAGTATGGAAGAATATTCAGGGCAATTTTCAAAAGGAATTGCAAATTGTATTTTCAATTGTGTTTTCCACATGTGGACGCATAAATTGTGACATAATCCAAACGCAACTGCAAATCTTGCATTACTGTTTGCGTTTTCACTTTTGCGAACGCACAGTGACTGTCAAATTTCAAATGAAAAAGCAAAGTCCATTTGCAACTGTATTTCCCATGTCTTACGAGTTATGAGCCTGTCATATTTAAATATCAATATTAATTACCACATCTGCTTTTTCACTCTCTCTGTGTCGCGCATGTAACCTGCCATAACTCAAATGGAATTGCAATTCCTTTTGCAGTTGAATTTCTGATGTCAACACGGAAACCTGTCAATCAATATCAGGGGCGGGACTATAATTTGAGGCGTGTTTATATTGGGAGGTGACGTCACTCACAGATGACCAGTATAAGTAAAGTTGTGACAGTGTTTTTTTCAGTCAAATTTTGCAACAAAATTTGGCAGAAAATAAAACAACATTTTAAACCATTATTTTGGCCAACCAATGTGGTGATTGTCTCATGAATAGAACATGTTACAACCTTCCCCAACATGACAAAACTGAGAACACAGTTGAACGTTTTTGCTTAGACAACTAACACCTGAAATAACCAAAATAATATGTCATAATGTTTTACTGTCTCTTGTTTTGTTTACTCTGATTCTAGGTGTCTTTCTTCTTGTTCATCATCTTTGTGGTATACACCATGCTCCCCTTCTCCATGAGAGATGCCATCATAGCCAGCGTGCTCACCGCGTCCTCTCATACTGTTGTCCTCAGTGTCTGCCTCTCCTCTACAGTCGACCATGTGGAGCCCCTAGTATGGCAGGTCAGTGCTCTCCCATCTGTCTTGCTATGTGCTTGCCAAGAGCTGTGAGCTTTACCCTGTGCGACAACTGTTGAAGTTTGCCTTGTCTGTTGAGAAGGATCCTTGCCAATTGCTTGTGATTATGCATGTGTGTCTATGAGTCAGGTTATGTATGATTATTAAGTCATAGATTATTTTTGTGATTAATAATTTGAATGCTCGTTGGCATATTGATATATTTGAAAGGCTTAGTATGGGTGTGTTGATAATTGCTATTCATGGATATTGATATTAAGGCAGTATCAGTCTTACTTAAGGTGACCAGATTTCTGAAATGAAAACATTTAGGTCAATGACAAATGCGTTATTAAAATATTTTTGAGGGAAAGATGGTAAACATCCAGTCTCATACACTGGAAAAACAGAACTTTAACAGTGACAGTAACTTTTATTGTCAGAGATAACTCTTCTGTGCCAACATCACATTGCTGCGCTTCTCCTCTGCACATGCATCACCATGTCACTCAACATCCATATAGCGAACATTTAAATCACATTTAAATCAAAACTGAATTATAAAATGAATCATAAAACAAATGACCCAAACTGAAATAAACCGAGAAAATAATTATATAAAAATAAATCTCACAGCATTTCACTTTGGGAACATAGTAAACATTTCTGAAGACATCAAAAACAGGGAGTGTCCTCAGAAAATGAGGATGTCTGTTTTCTGACTAAATATAACTGTAAATTTTAGAATAAGCCTGTAAATATTAGAGACTGACCTTCCCTTGGTATAATGTTCCTTATTTAGGCATTTCCAAATTCCATAAATCAAAGGCAAATTTGCCTGTATTCATTTTGTTTTAATCTCTCCTCATTTACGTTGTTGTGAACCATGTTACCCATGTTGTCAGATTTCATTAGCAATCAGATTGCTTGTTTCGAAAATTCAGGACGCTAACTTGCTCCCGTCTTAGTTCAAATGAATGCGCAAACAAGCAAATATGACCTTTCAGTAAAAGCCCATTTCTGTGAATGGCATGCAGTAATAGCATGTATTTTAAATTATGTATAAAAGGTCAAACTTTATATGAACAGTAACCCTTAATATCATTATAAAAAGTCAATGAATGTTCGGTTTTCAGTGTCCATTTCTTGCATTCAGTGCAAATGTTCCTTACTGCCTTAGATTACTAAAAAAAGAACCATACATGACTCCCTCAATTGCCCAAAGGTGTTTCTACTCCTTCTCACACTGTCTCGATTTCTTTCACTTCCTTTCATGCTATGCCTTTTGGTCCTGGGTAGAGAGAGTCTTGAAAGCTGTGTATTCTGATTCTCTAACATCTGGAATGCCTCAGGCACAGGACTGAGAGACATTTTGGCAAACTGTAGTTTGGCAGTGCCATGAGAAAGACATTAATACGCTTCCCTAGCAGTTTTGTGCATATCATATGGACTTGTGGAAACTAAAGTAATACATTTCTAATGTGTAAATTATTATTACTGAGTAAAAAGCAGTTTGAAAAGAATGTTTAACAATGTTTAATAACAACAACAATAACAGTGATAGATAGATAGATAGATAGATAGATAGATATTAAATGCATACATTTGGTTGTGATGTGACTTTGCTTTAAAGGTCCCATATTGTACACCTTTCTGGAGTTTTATTTTAGGTTTTGATGTCCTTAAGAATATATATTTGCGGTATAAGTACCAAAAACCATCTCAATATATTTTTACAGCTCCTCTCTCAGGAGCTCTGCTGAGAACAGGTCGATTTTGGTCTGTCTAGTTAATATTCATGAGCCTCTCTTCTGATTGGCCAGTTGTTTTCTGAGTGACGCACGGCCAGGCCAACCACAGCTAACTAGGGTCAGCCGACGTCACAGCACTAGCTGGAGGAAGCAAAACAAAGAGTGTAACGTTACAGGTCGGCCGATCTGGTTTCGTGGTTAAAGTTA
>NW_015635521.1:222306-236042 GCF_001515625.1 Sinocyclocheilus rhinocerous
GAGAGAGAGAGAGAGGGGGTCACATCACAGTGGAGTCAGCTGTCTTAACCGTGGCTTGTGTACTGCAAACACATACCAGCTTCCTCACTGTGTCTGTCACGCGACTCTGTTCCCCTTTCGTGCTCTGTCTTTACATTTATTTTGAAAGATGAAGCTCGCGATTATGGTAAGGTGCGTTACATTTCCGACGAGTGCTTGCGGTGTTCGGCCAATCACAATGCACTGGGTCAGCTGGCCAATCAGAGCGGACTGCGCTTGTCAAAGGAGGGGGCTTTGTAGAAAACGAAGCGTTTGAGAGAGGCGGGGCATAGAGGACCTACAATAATGTACAGTATTTGAAAAATAATGTGTTTTTTTAACATTAAAGCATGCCAACATATTCTGTTACACCAAATACACAAAATAATGATCTTTAAAAAAGCATCATATGACCCCTTTAATAAATGGTATGTTAATTGAAACAATATTAGTTTTTTTTTAGCTTAACTTCATAGTCCTAAGTGTAATGTGAATGCATTCACAACGGACGAGGTTTGCTGATTTCTGAAATAGAGAAAAGGCGTGACTCTGTCCGGCTCTGTGAGGTGTTAGCATACTAACTGTAAAAGAACAGATTTTTGCCCCTTTGTGCGCCAGGGTGGAAAGGCTCTTACACAGAACTGTGCTAGAATCTCTGCAGCATGTGTGCTCTTTCTGCCAGCTCTTCCAGTCAGCATCTCAACCACTGCACCCAAAGCCATTTTTGGTAGAACTGCTAATTGCAAGAGCAAAGTGTCACTTATCCTTTACCTTATGCTGGATGTGTATGGGACAGTTCATAAAGTACTGATTACATGAAATAATATTTCCTTTCCCAGCTCTTAAACATAGAAATTGGGCATTGATTCAGTGAAGCACATGCTTTAGGATGAGCTTTTGGGGCATACAATAAGTTTGTCCTTTTAAAACTGATTTGATTGGGATGTCTCTTTCATAACTCATAAATAATGGCAGACTTCATTTTTGGGTTAAGACATTTTTTTAAGTTACAGGTTTGACATCCACACATGTAATAAAATATCAATGATTATTATTAATTCTTTCAATGATTGTTATGTCTAACATGTCATATTACTGGTGAAAGAGAGAACTTATCTCTAAAGTGAGTAAACACTGTGCTAGCAAACTAAACCACACAGCATGACCTGTTATTTGTGCAACTAGACATGTTATGCATGTATTAAACATATGATGATTTTGTGTGAAACAGAATACAATTCATTATTTTGTTTTTATTATTGTTATGAGAATTATTATGAGAATAGAGAAGCTGCTATTATTCTGGGTAGAATTCTTTTTTATTATGTATCTCACTGTTAATTGCAAGGTCAAAATTCACATAGCTAAAAGGCCGCTAGACTTATGTTTTAATGCTGGGAGCTTTAAAAGGTCTGAATCAGATACAGACAGAATGCCTGAATAGATGGTTTTGTGACCTCTTAACCTTTTTCAAATCTGATATGTTTCTAAAACCTTTTATTTTGTCGGATGCCTTCGGGTGCTAAATTAGAATGACAGTTTTGTCTGTATTGTGTTAGCTGTGATAGTGTTCTGCCTCAGTCATGTTCAGGGTGAGTTGATTGGATCTGATCTTGGTGTCACTGGCAGGTTAAATTTCATTATGGTTTAGCGTTTCCCTGTGGGGCACTCAGCAAATAACAATTCATGCACTTTAGTGTGTAATGATGATGGTAGAGCCACAGGTTCAACTAGGTGTTGAATGGGAGGACAGCAATACAATCCAAAAGATGAATGGGTTGATGCAATTCTAACTGAAATGATACTATAGAATGCCTATTTCATTTAATTGCAAATAATCTGTTAACCCTCTCCATTTCTCTCTTCCATTTGAGTTACACACGGAAATACAAACATTCTCAGATTTTTGAGCCAAGTGGATTTTAAATTCATTTGACATCTTTTATAATTAAGATGAACAATAAATTGTAGGTAAAAACATGTTATAACTCTTACAACAAACAACCGATATGGTATCTTCAGGTATATTGCTGTGCTATATCATTTGTATAATAGAATTTTGTTAGGGGGAAAAAATCTTTCAGGCAATGTCAACCCAAACTCATTGGAATTACATGATGGCCTACATTTCTGCAAAAACTGAAATACGTTTCTCTGAGTACATTTCGCTGCACTTTTCAGATAACATGTCCATAAGAGCCAGATGCGAGTTTATTAAACAGTGTTATTAAAAAATGTGCCTGTGGATACAAAATGGTTGCAAATGAATATTGTGTTGCTTGTAGCACGCTTCACAGCAGTTTAAAATGTAGCACGAGATAACGTGTTTAATTTTATCCAAAACAGTTTACATGTTATTCAATTTTTTGTTGTACGTATCACGGCAGTCCAGAAATTAAATGTCTGTTGAGTGGCACTAAAATGTTAATGCTCTATCGCCTAATATTAACATACCACGTATACCCTACACTAAACCAACAGTGTTAACAAAAGCAAACTTGAAAGAAAAATGCATTTGCCAAGGCAGCCGTGCCTTATACCCAAGTGCAACACAATGCTGAACCAGGTGAACTACCGAGCAAGCTTACAACTTCAGAAAAGCTGTACATATTTACTGGATTTTATAAATGTAAAAATTTGTTAGTTTACAAATCATGCACTATGGTAAAAGTGTTATAACGTGCAGTTTTGTGCAAGGAACCTTGCAAAAATAAGCACATATTCATCAGAAATCTGCCCTGTAATCATAATTTGTATGAAAATGAACAAAAGTAATTGGTGTTTTACTTCCTAGAATTCTTTTCACCTGGAAACTGCAGAGAAATATATGTATAGGTATGATTTTGCACTTTTGCAGCTGTGTAGGCAGAGTCATGTATTTCCAATGTGGAGGTACTTAGCTAGTAATAATGTGAACTCACTTAGCTATAATAAAGTGACAGTTCATGATCTCACATTTGTTCAAATCCACAGGAATCATACAGCAAGTCACTGCTCCTTGCAAAAATTAATTGGTTCAGAAATAATACAGATAATTATGAAACATTCATTTATATTATGTACAGAGTCAGCACAGTGAAAGGACTAAATGTATTTATTATGAAGACAACATTTGGAAAACATGTGCCGTTAGATTGAGCAGGCAACTAAATCTATTTTTATACCAAGTTATCCTGTTATATAGTATCTCTCCCTTCACTAACATGCACCAAGTGGGCATATAAATAGGCATCGATCTGTGTCTGTGCAGGCAGTCTTGAGTTTATGTAGTCAAATCTATTATGTAATATAAATGCATAATTTTTGGCAGCTTCGTTTCAATAAAAGCTGTTTTTGATTGGAATGTTATTCTCAATTCATTACCCCATTAAGCACTCTAATCTGATTCTAGTCTTACAGTAAGATTAGTCTTACAGTTGTTGTTAATGTGTCAAGTAGCATCTAATGCGATTTCAAAGCTCCTGTCTGTCTTAACAGTTTTAAACCTTAGAATAGTCCTTAAGCTCTAGATTTACGAATGAACTATCAATCATTGTATGTGTTGAGCCTACAAATAATTCTGCACTTACAGTAGGTGTGTTGCTGTCAAACATTTTTGGTTATGTCAGTTATATTAAAACAATTATTGTCATGTATATACTTCCTGTAGGCTTACAGAGGACCTTGAATGAATCAGGGCTGATAACTTAGAGGTCATATATTACTGTTCCTGTATCACTACTGTGTCTCTAGGCAAAACACTTCACTGTGAAATGCTGAAGAGAAGCTGTATTGTACGTTGCACTCAACAAGAGTGATAAATTATGAGTCACTTAGATTAGTTGACTGAAAATCTTTGACCTATGCTTTAGGACAGTTTGGACACAACTTTATCTCATACCTATACTCAAAAGTATTCTTTATCAAAATCATTACCACGTAGGCCTAAGTGATTGTTTATTTGGGTCAATATGGGTGTTGATGAAAATAATTTTATTTTCTGTCCTGTATATGCATTCTCTTTACCATTAAAGCTCTGTGTTTTCAAGAAATGTTAACCAAATATGATGTCAATACAGTTTCTCAAGAAAAAAACAAAAAGAAACAACAACAACTAAGAGTCAGTGTGGTGAAAAAGGGATCAATTTTGCTTCTGCTCTGTCTATAACAGGGTTGTCCAAACCTGTTTCTGGAGGGCCAATGTTCAGCAGAGTTTAGCTCCAACCAGCTCCAACACACTTGGAACTTCTGCCTGGAACTTTCTAGTGACTGAAGAACTTGATTAGCTGGTTCAGGTGGTCAAACTCTGCTGGACTGTGGCCCTCCGGAAACACACCAGATCTATAATGACATCTTACAGTGCAGCTGAACAAGGTACAAGCGTGAACAGAGGAATTTAACGCATTCATGCATAAACCGCTTTTCCACTGAGCTAGTGCCGGAGCTGGAGCTGGTGCTCAGCCAAGAGTGGCACTCGTTCAGAACCAGCACGCGTTTCCAATGGCAGGGAGAAGAATCCTTTACGTCACCAACATGTGACTGGAATTGCATATTATCTCTTGCGGAAGGAGAGCGTAGATCTCTTCTGCCAACCACTGCTGAAAAGAAACGTTTAATTGTTGTTGTTAATGTTGTTCATTTACCTGAACTCCAATGGCTTTTAAAAATGGCGCCTTACAAACTGCAGTCCATAGTGGAAGCTCATCCCTTGTTTGCAAGTTTTTGGTGCTGGGTCGGAACAAGGATCTGGGTGGAAAAGTGATATCTTTCATTCATTTACTATTCACTTCTGTGTCACATATCACATATTTCACTGATATAAGGAAGAGAAAGTCAGTATATCCGGACACAGATCTACACAATACTGCACACTAATGACACATGACTCACTCAAAGACAGCTTTTCCCCCCTTCATAATGTATGCTCTGATTAGGGGGATATTCAAACAGCATACCATATTAAGAATTTGACAGCAGTGTTTTAACATTCCATAAATAACACACCAGCTAGTACATCCCGACTGTCTCATTCCTTCACACCTTTATACTCTAAATGAATATAAATATACAACCATTACTACTTTAGGTGCAAGTCATTACATTATGCTAATGCAATGCTCACAAATACTAATTAGAATCTTGGCCACCGATGCAACCGATTGCTGGTAATCGGTTTACGTGGCAGCAGTTGACAGATGTTCACCACCCCACTCAATAAGGATTAGCTAAGTAAGACTGAGCTTGTACTTTTTTATCTAGGATCTGGATTAATTGTTGTATATAATTATGCATTGTATTGTATATTTTAATATCTATCCAAATAAATAAAAAGTATGTGCTTATATATGTAAATACCTGCATACTGTATAAACAGTGAGTCAAGGAAGGTGTACATGCATCTGTCCATCCATCCATACCTATTTTAAATACATTTGCTTCTCCCGCAGCCAAAGCCAGCTGGAAAAGAAATGCATCCCCTCTCTGAGCCCAGTGGGTAATATGCAAATACCATGATTTAATGCTAATGCACTCTTCAGAGTGACACGCTCACTCTTGGGAAGTGTACACATACTCTGACCTCCTTGTAGAAGTCATTAAACTTTGCTTCTATGCAATTCTGCTTGTCCAGATTATTCAACACAAGAGATGAAGCTGGGCTGTCCATAGAATGCTGCAGTCTGTGCTTCTCCAGATTACCAAACCAAAATCACAGAGATTCTGAAATGTTTCTCCTGAGATTAAATCGAGAGCAAACGCATTGCCTGCTGTCTCAGTTTTGCAAAAGATCTGCAAACATATTTAGTCAAATGTCTACCTGAGAACTCAAACATCTCTAATCAGATTCTTCTATAGATTCTTAAAGAAAATATTGTAAGACATTGTTCATTAATTTGGTAAAAGGTAGGAAAGCTTTAGGAATTAACAGTACCTTTCACTTGTGTGTCTTATGGGTCATCTTACGGAGCAACTCCTGATTTTAAGTGCAATGCCTAGCTGTAACATCTTGCAAAACCATGTGAAGTGAATGACAATGAAATACATTATGTGTTTATGTGCATCTAAATCACTTCACATTCACATTTTATAACTATTTAATATCATATAGGAGAACTACATTGAGCTTTGAAAGTGCAACATCCAAGCAATTAAATGTTCTATACTGTCTGTCTGCAATACAGGATAAAACAAGAGCAACCATTTATGAATGTTTGCTTCTTTCATCTGGAGGCATGCAGCATGTCTGTGACCTTTTGAATTCTCTCTTCCTTTCTGTAAGTTTGTCATCTTTCAGATTTTAACATTTCTTGAAATTGTATGTGTCTGTTTAAACATCTGTGGAGAGGCAGCAAGCACAGGTGCTTGATGAGCCTCAGGCAGTAATCCATGTGCTTTTCAGGATTAAGCACAATCTGTATGTGTGTGACTAGATTCCAAAAGAAAAGATTGTAAGCCACAGCTTTAGTGTGCTGTGAAAATTGAGGTATGACCACAGAGTTGTTCATTGGTTTATTTTAAAAGGTATTAGGAAAGCTTTAGAAAGCAACAATCCTTTTACCTGCTTGTGTCAGGGGTCAGATTCAGGAGCTTTTCATGAATTTATTTGCAACCTACACTCTAAAAAATGCTGGGTTAAATACAACCCAGTGCTGGGTAAAATATAGAGTGTAGAAATACATATCTTCTTGCAAAATGAATACTTTATCTGTTTGTATACATCTAAAGCACTATTCACATACAGTATAATTTTACAACAGTACAACTGTATATCAAGCTGTGAGGTCTTAAAAATTCAATAGTCATGACCTTTAGTAGCAGCTGCTTCTAAATTAGTCTTTTTAATGAGTTTGAAAATCCACTCTAAGCATATTCCCACATGCTGGCTAGGATAATCTGATTATAGCATTTCACTGACAAACAGGTAAATGCATAAACTCTCTCTCTCTCTCTTGGATTATTACCACTGAGTTGGTCTCAGCACTTACAATACATAAGTTTGTTTTTCTGTTCTTTCTTTCTTTCTTTCTTTCTTTCTTAATGTATTTATTTATTAATTCATTCATTTTCTCAAAGGGGTCATATTTTGAGGAGATCAAAACTTGATGTACTGTGAAAGCATACTGTTACTGTAAGAAGAAAGATTACAGCCTTATGGTATATAACCAGCCACCAGTTCAATGCGTAAACACAGGTCTACACAGCATAATCAGAAATGGGGATTATTAATAAATTAACTGTTTATTTTGAGTTAAGAATGACATAAAGACATACACTGTAAAAGTTCATTCATTCATTGTTTCATTTATAAATTATTTGGTGTTTTTAATGAATCAGTTAAGTCAAAGATTCAATAACTCACATAATACAGACGCTCGTTTATCACCACCATATGGCATAAACCTACAGAAATACAGTAATAAAGTCAAATCTTTGTCATGATCGGTCATGCATTTTAAGGTCCAATTCTCGCTATTAACAAATCTTTAACTATGACTTTTGCCTCAATAAACTACTAACTTCCTGCTTACTAATAGTCAGTAAAGCAGTTGTTAAGGTTTGGTATTGAGTAGGATTAGGGGTGTAAAATATGGTCATGTAAAAGAAATGGTTGTTAAGTACTAGTAAACATATGTTATTAATAGGCATGCTAATAAGTAACGAGTTAATAGTGAGAATTGGTCCCTATACTAAAGTGTAACTGCATGATCTCGTATTAGTCTCATGCTGTCTGTTTTTCTTTCGTTTTCATAGACTTTTAGTTTGTATTTCCTTTGTTATCTGTTTTCCTTTGTTCCATTTTCCTGCCGATCCTTTGTTGCTATGGTTATTCATTAATTTCATGTAGTTTTAACTTTTTCTCTTTTTTAAATGTAAAAATATACAGTGACAAATTTGCCTGATTGTGTTTAACAGATTTATTAGATTTATATATATATATATATATATAATTCATATAATCTGTTTTTAACCTAGTCTTGAAAAATGTTGATTATTTTAAGGAAATGTACAGTTTTTGTTTGTTTGTTCGTTTTTGTTTTGTTTTGTTTTGTTGTTTAGCAAAAGTGAATTTGTGAGATTTGTGATAACCAAAATAAACTTTAAAATAATAATAATAATATGATCATCCCAATGCAATGTTAAACCTTTATAATAAGGTTTTAAGCATTAAAAGTTGTACTTGCAGGTTGCTGTGTTAATAAATAGCTGTGTGTTTTTTTAAAATCAGCTTTCAGTTTATCATCAAGTGGACTAATTGATTCATTACAAACAAACACAGTTGATCCATTTTAATCCATATTGATATCTTTTCATACAAAAAAAGTAGAATTCCTAATCCATCAGTCGAATTCTTAATCCATCAGTCAGAAAGTAGAAACTTTTCTGTATATAACCCCACTCATGTCAGAAGAATAAGAAGCTTTACCGCCTCGCTGAAAGCAATGGATCATGATTTATTCATAGACAGCTGATGAATGCTGTACATCTTTTACAAATTAATTATAACAGTGTTTGTTTACTATAGCTGACTGGCCTTCTTACAAGCCTGCTGATAACATCTGTACATCAATATGTTTTATGATAAAATTCCTCACAAATGCTTTTTTTTTTTTACCATTTCTTACCATGGTTAACCACTGTTGAAATTTTGAATAAATGATCAGATAAATGGCCATTTCTTTCCTCTTATGTGTGTTTTAGTGTCTTTTATCAAATCTGAAATGTAATTGTGGTTGTTGTCTAAAATACTAATATGAAATATTTTTCTCAGCTAGTCCTACAAAAGTCAGTGAAAAAAGTAGAATTTTAATAATGAAAGTCACAAAATGTTCTGTTTTCGTGAGTCTACTGTGTATGAAAACATACTGTTGTGCTTTCTGTCATTGTGAATGACTCTTCACTTTCATTCCATCCATGTCAGTGACTGATTCAAAGTGTGACAAGCCAAGATGCATTTGAGATTCTTTCCACAGTGACCCAAATAAAATGGATGTCCAAGAGCAATTAAAAAATATCTCATGCAGCCAAGCTTTTGATGCACTGTTCTTATCCGAATGTTGAATAGTATGTTGAATAGTGAGCTTTAAAATGATGGGGAACTGAAGGACTTAGCTGAAAGACAGGAAGTAATCAGGGACATGGCTTTTCAACACTGGGCTGGTAATTGAACGAGGGAATATGAAAGAGAAGTGAGAAAAAGATGTGTGAAAGCTAACATTAGGGAAGGACTTAAGTACTTCTTTCTGCTGCTAATACTGACTACAGTAACCAAATTCTCCTCCCTGCTTGAACATTTGATTGGGTTTGCAGAGCTCTTGTCAAAAATCATTCTCCCAAGAGCTTTTTGAGAATGAAATGGAAAACTGAAGGATCCGTACTGTTGTATGATAAGTGATCCATACATAAGCTGGTGTCAATGAAATATTTTTGGGCTGGAAATTGATTCCTTGCACAATCCTGCTCCACTGTTCAAAAGGGCATGGCTATTGTGAAATACTGTAGAAATAAATAGTTTTATTGCATAAGATTCAAACTTTTTTTTTTTCCAAAAATGTTATCTGTTTTGTATGTTAATTAATTTTTAAAATACAAATTACATCATCAGCATAACAAATTCAGAAATAATGATTTATATGAATTTTAATTGAATTTAATGTAAACATGTCTAAAGTGAAAGCAAGGACATCTGACCTTTCCTATTACCGTTTTTGGTAACACTTTAGAATAGGGAACACTTATTCACTATTAACTACAACTTTTCCCTCAATAAATTCCTAATTTGCTGCTTATTAATAGTTAGTAAGGTAGTTGTTAAGTTTAGGTATTGGGTAGGATTAGGGATGTAGAATAAGGCATTAATATGTGGTTAATTACTACTAATAAATGGCTAATATTCTAGTAATATGCATGCTAATAAGCAACTATTTAAGAGACCCTAAAATAAAGTGTTACACAGTTTTGTTTTTTGTTTTTTCTCTCGCTTTGGTACTATTTTCACAAGCAACTGTTAAATTGTCAAAACTCTACTACTATATCTGTACTAATATCACAACAGATCATCAAAAGTGCACTTTTTTCAAACATTTCAGCATATTTTCAATTGTCTTAACACAATACACACAATCACAAAGTATCCTTTTCACTACACAAAATAATTGTTTCATCTATATAAATGATAGATTGATTCACAGTAACTGCTTTGCATAACACTCTTGCTATCAAACTTTTCATTTGCATGTCTTCTCATTCAGTTTCATACATTTGTCTATTATTTAATCTAGCTCATCTTAATCAGTGAATCATTTGTTGCAGCTATAGATATCTATAGATAAGGATTCATATAGTTTCCAGAGAACTTGTTTGCAATTTAGGGACAATCAAATGTAATTAATAATTTTTTTGCATTATAAGTGATTTATAGATGACAATCACTATTTTGTACATGTGTGTGTGTGGTTCAGGTAAACCCTATGTTATGGGGACAAAATGTCCCCATAGAGATGGCAATATCTGAAATCCTTGTCCTTGTGGGAGACTTTTTTTCTATGAGAAAAAAACATAATTTTTGTAAGGGTAGGTTTAGGAGTAGGGTTAGTGTTAGGGGCATAGAATATACAGTTTGTACAGTATAAAACCCATTACTCCTATGGAATGTCACCATAATGATAGGAATACCTGTGTGTGTGTTTGTGTGTGTGTACAGGTTTTTCTACACTGGTGGGGACTAAAACCTGAATACACACAGACTCATGGGGACTTGTGTCAATGTGGGGACCTAAATTGAGGTCCCCATGGGTACAGAAGCTTATAAATCATACAGAATGAGTTTTTTTGAGATTGCAAAAATGCAGAAAGTTTCCTGTGAGGGTTAGGTTTAGGTGTAGGGTTGGTGTAGGGCGATAGAAAATACAGACTGCGTGTGTGTGTGTGTGTGTGTGAGAGAGAGATGGTTCAGGTAAACCCTATGTTATGGGGACAAAATGTCCCCATAGAGATGGCAATATCTGAAATCCTTGTCCTTGTGGGAGACTTTTTTTCTATGAGAAAAAAACATAATTTTTGTAAGGGTAGGTTTAGGAGTAGGGTTAGTGTTAGGGGCATAGAATATACAGTTTGTACAGTATAAAACCCATTACTCCTATGGAATGTCACCATAATGATAGGAATACCTGTGTGTGTGTTTGTGTGTGTGTACAGGTTTTTCTACACTGGTGGGGACTAAAACCTGAATACACACAGACTCATGGGGACTTGTGTCAATGTGGGGACCTAAATTGAGGTCCCCATGGGTACAGAAGCTTATAAATCATACAGAATGAGTTTTTTTGAGATTGCAAAAATGCAGAAAGTTTCCTGTGAGGGTTAGGTTTAGGTGTAGGGTTGGTGTAGGGCGATAGAAAATACAGTTTGTACAGTATAAAAACCATTACGCCTATGGAGAGTCCCTACAAGGATAGTCAGCCAGACATGTGTGTGTGTGTGTGCAGGTTTATATATCCTGGTGGGGACTTAAACCTGAATACACACAGACTCATTGGGACTCATGTCCTGGTGTGGACCTAAATTGAGGTCCCCATGGGCACAAAAGCTTATAAATCATACAGAATGAGTATTTTTTTTTTCCTGTGAGGGGTAGTTTTAGGTGTAGGGCGATAGAAAATATGGTTTGTACAGAATAAAAACAATTATGCCTCTGTGTGTGTGTGTGTGTGTGTGCGTGCATGCGTGCGTGCGTGTGTGTGCGTGTGCGTGCCTACTTACCCATATTATGGGGTCAAATTGGTACCCAGAAGTGAGCAAAACCTGATAAAATCACACACACACACACGGGTTTGTTTTTGTGAAAAGTGGGGACATCCCATAGGCGTAATGGTTTTTATACTGTACAGACCGTATATTCTATTGCCCTACACCAACCCTTCAGTATAGATTCAGGGTGTATTCACACCAGGAAAGTCTGCCAGTTCACTTGCTTTGGTCTGGAACAAATACAATGTTGATTTTTTGTTTGTTTGGTGTGGTTTGCTTTCACACTGCCCTTTTTGCAAGTGAACCAGAAACTGTAAACAAACGTGTGCTTAAGGTCATCCATTCATTGGTTCATCCATTCAACCGTACCAGAGTTCGTTTGGAAGCGGACCGAGACCACCTCTTCATCTGGGTCTTGGTACGTTTGTTTGGTGCGCACCCGAGTGCGATTGCTGTATTCACACCTGCCCAAAAGATCCGCACAAAAGGGGGAAACGAACTTGAGTTCGATTCAATCGAACCAAACAAGACAGATGTGAATACATCCTCAGTCATATGCCATACTGCATTGCCAGTAAACTCTGTTCTAGCACAAAACCTTATGGCCATGTCATACCTTCATCACACCTTTTGATACAGTAACACACTGTATGAATACTTTTACAAACATTATGGATTTTATACGAGTTATGCAAGCTAGGTAATGTAAGTATATTTTCTAACATGGCAATTATTGCCTGTATTACTTTAATTATTTCAGCAACAAAGGTGATTTAAAACATGTATCTTGCATTGTTGTTAAAAGTACTAAATTGAAAGAAGATCATACTGTTGTGTTTTGGTGATGAAATCAAATGTTCTCAATTTATATTACAATAATCTTATGTTTTGAAACAATGATTGAGTGGATGAAAATATGTATAATTGTAATGAAATTATGAGATCAGATTTTGAAAGAATGACTAGCGATGTTACAAGTGTGATCAGTTTGGATTTTTGTACTAAGAATTTTGAAAAAATACACCTTACTTGTGAAAATATTACCAAAGCGAATAAAAAAAAAACTGTAAGTAATTCCCCTTGGTAGATGTCAGAACTTTGCCTCAAAAACGGTGCAGATTTGTAAATTCTTATGGTATTATCCTATATGTCATAGGCTTTATTGTTCACTTTTATTTTTTTTATTTCTCTAGATCCTGGCAAATATCATAATTTTCATATGTGGGAACCTGGCAGGAGCATACCATAAGCATCTGATGGAACTGGCGCTAAAACAGACATATCAAGACACCTGCAACTGTATAAAATCACCCATCAAACTGGAGTTTGAGAAGAGACAACAGGTTATGTATCAGTCTCGCTTTGCTCTCTATCAGTTCTGAAGTCATGATATTTCAGCTGGTCTGTGGCTGGAGTTGAAAGACCTGCCAAAACTGAGATATTCCATGTTTTCTTTGGCAAAGCACTTAATGCTCAAGGTGACTTAATGTTGGTGAATTCAGGAGTGAATTGGGTCTAGTCCTGGAACACTGGAAAGCCTTTGTGGTGTGTGCCAGTTTGCTGAAAGAGTGACAGAACTATGATTAGATTAGTGTAAAAATAATAATTCCTCAGCCTTCTAAGATGTATCAGACAAACTTCAAGTTTATTTAATCTACATGCATGTTTTTGCAAATGTCTTCAGGAATTTGAAAGTACAGTATATTTGATTGTACAGAAGCTTCTTTAATATGGCTTCTTTTGTAAAGTGAATCAGAAGTGTGATGATAGAATTTTCCCTTTTTTTGACAGTTCATAGTTGGTCACGTTAAGACGTTTTTAAAGTGTCATGTCTACACAACAAGTGTAATGTAATATTATGTAGGCCACAAATGTTAGATTTGAGATTGAACCGCAGGCACTGATAGTGATTTGCAGTAACAAATTTATTTATTTTCAATCACTGGTTTCATTTCAGTTTCATTTTTTGCATCTTCAAATATATATATATATAT
>NW_015635521.1:236099-245660 GCF_001515625.1 Sinocyclocheilus rhinocerous
ATATGTGACCTTGGACCACAAAACCAGTCATAAGGGTCAATTCTTTGAAATTGAGATTTATACATCCTCTGAAAGCTGAATAAAATGAAAAAAAGCTTTCCATTGATGTATGGTTTGTAAGGATAGGACAATATTTGGCCGAGATACAACTATTTGAAAATCTGGAATCTGAGGGTGCAAAAAAATCTAAATACTGAGAAAATCACCTTTAAAGTTGTCCAAATGAAGTTCTTATCAATGCATATTACTAATCAAAAATTAAGTTTTAATATATTTACGGTAGGAAATTGACAAAATATCTTCATGGAACATGATCTTTACTTAATATACTAATGATTTTTGGCATAAAAGAAAAATCGATAATTTTGACCCATACAATGTTTTTTTGGTTATTGCTAAAAATATACCCAAGCGACTTAAGACTGGTTTTGTGGTCCAGGATCACACACACACACACACACATACAGTATATACTGTATATATATATATGCAGGGCTCAACGCTAAGGATTTTTTCTACTGGCCTGGTCGGGCCAGTGATTCGAATTATTACTTGCCCTACCAGCATTTTCACTGGCTCTGCCACAAAAAGAAAATAGTTGCCTTTATCCTTGTTGTTGATCTACGTTATCTTGTATTCTAATAAATAAACTTAGGCCTATATGACACCAATATTTTAGATACAAATCACATTTTACAATTCTCGATTTCAATTTCGATACAACAGCCAAAACTACTAGCCTGACAATTATAAAGTTCAATCAAGTGAACAGTCAGTAAACAAATTACAAGCAATAACACCACTGAATATATAGAACAAAGATACAAATGAAATGATTTAGGATTTTATGATTGTAGGTGCTCAGGTACAGAAATTGAATAATCACATATACAATAACATTTCCATATTCTTCACTGTGTTGCACCTTGATTTTCCATAGCCATCTGGTTAAAACAAAAAACCCAGATTTACACAGCTTTTATAAGTTGTCATTTTATCATATCATGCCTATTCAGGACACAATGTTATTGAATTTGATTTGTTGCCTAGACTCTCAGCCACAATTACTTTTCCATAAGTTTGACATGAAGTTATCAATGGGTCCCTTTTGAGATACTGCAAAACTTTACAGTCTCCTATTCTCGGCCCAGTTGTTAATGAGTGGAAACCAGGACACTTCTGTGATGCTGGTTTTCAGCTTCCAGTTTAGACAGGGCCACAAATGGCGCTTTTCCACTGCGTGGTGCGACTCGCCTCGGCACGGCACGGTTCGGCTCGGCACGGTTTGCGTTTCCACTGCAGTTCAGTACCGCTTTAGAGTGGGCGGGATTATTCACATGTCGTTATAGTTGCGCCGCCTCTACTACCACGACTCCTAAAAAAACCTTTTTCATTCCGCGTCGCCCCATCAAGCTCTCGCTGGATCCGCTCCTCTGCTATCAACGAGAGGAACGTCTGTTCTTCCACAACAGACAACAAAACTTTTTGGTTGTTAAAAAAAGGTGCGCTCGTTCAAAACAGTATATGCTCTGCGAGAGGTCAAACATTGCCTCTCTGCTCTCCTCTGGATTAACCTCTTAAGAATATCCTCTCAGGCTACGGGTGATGAATTGTGCTTTCCACAGCTCAGTGGTCTCAGCTACCACTGCAACGTTGCACAGTTTTCTGCTGTTGTTGTTATTGCAATAGATACTACATTCATCGTATAGCACATTAATTAGTGGAAAAAGAGGACAATGATGCATTTGTCACAGCGTAAATTAATGTATATGGCTTTTATGTAGCTGCTAATAAAATGATCAGAATTGTAAAATGATTTTTATAAGTTCATTATGTTTGATTAGGGGAAATGTACCAGACCAACTGGGCAATTAACCTTCTCTTGCGTGTAGCACAAGCTATCATAAGCTTTCATAATGACCCTCCAGACCATCCCTGTTAGACCTAATTAAACTCATTCACACTTTATGCCTAGTAAGGAAATCGTATAAAATCTGAAATTGAATGCGGTAATCTTAGTTTTACCTTTTCACAAAAATCCACCGTAACCCAATTATATCAATCCCAGAAGAATATCACATTACAGAAGCCTTTGACTCATGGATTTTCACATCTCCTGTGATAAATGTGAGCTAAGGTATAATTTGCTTGAAGAGCTCCAGTAAGGAAAGGCTAATATAGCAGAACTAATGTGCAGCAGGAATTTTCTGTGATGCTTAAATTAACCACCTGCAGATTTGGTCTTGCTTAATTCATTTTTAATGCGACTTTATAAAAGTTATAGAGTTTCCCAAATATTATTGATACTGTTGTATTCACCAGACAAACATCCAAGTTCCAAAAGTCATAAAACCAATGAAAACTGTAACCTAAAAATGGCAAATCTTAATTTTAACTAGTTGTATTCAAATCCAAGAATACTATTTAGTACCCCTGAATCAAACTATAGTAATTATACCAACAAAACAAATTTTTATGGGTTAAATCAGGTAAAAATGGCTCTTTAAGGTAACAGTTGCAGGTTATCATGTTTTATCATGTAGGTAGCTGACCCTTTGGCAAAATCATAACTGTCATGAAACCTCACAGTTGACTGATTGGTTAATATATATATTTATTTACAAAACCTATTGACTAAAACATTCTTAGGGGTCATAATAAAGTTACATACCCTTTAGAATAGCCTTCATATTGGGAACCTTTGAATGCTCTCCAGGTTTTGGAACAGAGCATGTAAATGATACAGTGGATGTGTTTCTTCACTTATTTCTTTGCACCTTCTTGTTAAGAAGGCTGTGTGTGCAGTTCTTTTAGGTAACAGAAGCTTTTATATCAGACTCAAATCTCTGCTGCACATATCAAAGAGACAAGCCAGACAAGTGTGCATGTGAGATATAATTATCTCATCCCCTGTTGTGGTGTGTTTTTGCTACAGGAACGTCTGTTGCTGTCTCTGCTTCCTGCTCACATTGCCCGAGTGATGAAAGCTGAAATCATACAGAGACTACAGGGGCCGAAGTTTGGTCAGGTGGAAAACACCAACAACTTCCATAATTTATATGTACAACGTCACACTAATGTCAGGTGTGTTGATAATATAACTAGAAAAGAAGAATTTCCACCACAGGGGTGGCAGGGGGAGATTGGGGCTTTGGGGGGTAATTAAAAATGTATGTAGTTTTGAGCTCTTTTGACTCTTGCCGTTTTGCTGTGCAGAGCAATGAGCAGATGAGTTGTATTCCTCCCGTTTCGACTGTTTGTGAATAAACAAATTTAGTCACCCAAGATGTTATTTTTTTTTTTTCAAATGGTGGACTTCCGATGAAGTAACCAAGTCCATCAAGTTCCAATGTCTCTCAGTTTTCAAAGGACTTTTTTATTTAACATAATATCTTGGAGTGCCAAAAATTCTTGCTTGTTATTTAAGCTTTCATTCCCTGTGAGACAGCAGCATTAGCAGGAAATCTTTTCTATGTCTGTAATGCACAGAAATGAAAAGGTCAGGGATTTAAAAGAATACAAAAAGATTATGTCACATGAAGTGTCACACGTTCAGACATGCAGAGATCTTGAGAAACACAATACTGTGAGGGTGCTTTTCTTGTGGCGGTTCATTCTGTTATGGTCTGAGGGGAACATTGCCATTAGCATTATTCTATTGTTCTGCTGCATGGGAAATACAATAAGTCCGAAGCAATTAAACAGTGTCAGATGCATAAAAAAGGTTCATCTAAATAAATCGGTATGTCTTTTTTCCAGTCCTGAGTCACCCATGCAAATTTATGTTCTCTTACAGTATTTTGTATGCTGACATTGTTGGATTTACCCGTTTGGCCACCGATTGCTCACCTGGAGAGTTGGTCCATATGTTGAATGAGCTATTTGGCAAATTTGACCAGATTGCCAAGGTAAGCTGGATCTCCTAATCCAGTGACTGACATGTACTTTATTGATATAAACCTTCTGGTTTGGAAAATATATTACTTTGTAAAACTCAAACCAAATGTTGCAGATAATTAAAAAAAAAAAAAAAATCTGGCTGTTGACATTCTTGATTGTTTCTGTGTGTTTCAGGAAAATGAATGTATGAGAATTAAAATTTTAGGGGACTGTTATTACTGTGTATCTGGCCTCCCAGAGTCCTTGCCAAATCATGCCAACAACTGTGTGAAGATGGGTCTTGACATGTGCGAAGCTATTAAGTAAGTTCAGCCCCACATGTCTGCAATCAGTGGTGTTTTTAATACTAATTTGACCTACTACTACTAAATACTACAATAAACAATTTTGGTACTTAAGGTCTACAATCTGGGTTCTGCAGCAAAATCAATTGAGAACCAGCAGTCTAAACATCTGTCAAACTGCACATTTCCAAAGAGCTTGTACATCTGTTGTTTCTTTTAGATCTTAGCTGAAAGATTCTTTGCCTCTGATTAGCTTGAAAACATCTGTCCTAGGTTCATAATTATTATATATTCTGCAGACCTGTTCACACTTTGTCTCTAAAGAACAACACTGTTAACATCTGGCTTTATTGCACATTACCACTGGAGATTAGAACATACTGTATATAATTTAAATCATCATTCTGTTTCTATTTACATGTAACTTCATTGCATCAAATTAAAAGCATTTTATTATACAATAAATAGACCAGGATTTAAGCAAACTGTGTGCTCTATTTCTATGATAGAATTTAGGCAGAGTCAGTCCAGCAGCAAAGCTTCTATTCCAGTCCTATAATCCTCCGCGCAGAGGGGCTGATTGGTCTCGGCCCAGTACTGCTGTGAAGGACATGATACCTGGCCATCCCGATAATGAGTCGGAGGCCTCAGAGGTCAGACTGTGGAAAATGACTGGTGCTGAGTCTAGACGAGAGAGCTGTCTTTCTCTTATCTCTGCCAGTTCTGCAGAAACCTGGAAGAATGAAATCTCTCTATTAGTAGTCCCTGGCAAATTGTGGTGTTGGAAAATGTGCTGTGAATTCCTGTTTAAGGATTGCAAGAAAACTGGTTGGAAACACAGTGTTGTAGAATAACGTATTATCAACCAAAAAAAAAAAAAAGAGTACATTTTATGAATATTCTGTGAACATTCTATATTGTATGTTTTGAGTACTTATTCTAAGCCATAGTGTAGAAACACTTTAGTTTTCATTTTAAACCAAGTGCCAATAAATGCTTTATAGATCAGCACCATTTTATAAAATGAATAATTCACACAAAAATTTAATTTGTTGTTAATTTTTCAGTGTCATGTCTTTCTAACCCCTTTTATTTTCTTCTGTGGAAACCAAACGAAGAAATTTTAAATAATGTTCTAACGGCTGAGAACATTTTTTAATAAATTACAAAATCATATCGATCAGGGTCTGTTATCACTTGTGACTGATCACGAAACTGCAGGTTTGAATGTGCTAAAGAAATATTTAAGAGCTATAAGTTAATGTAAATTTTAGTCTGTCCCCACATGATGCAATTGTATGGCTACAGAAGACATGTAATATAACATAAGAAACACAGGGCCTACTTTTGTTGTCCTACGGTGCTTTTTTGGAACTTGAAATCCTCAGATCGCTGTATGGAAAAGAACAGCTAGGGCATGTTGTTAAGCATCTTATTTTATGCTCTAAAGAAGAAAGAAAGTCACAGGTTTGAGTAAATGATTAATTTTCAACAGGGTCATGCTCACCACTTTTGATGCATCTCTTGCAACTTGTGAATTGGAGTGACAAAAACAACATTCAAAAGGTCGTGCCTTTTAAAAGGTCAAAGCCATGTATCTTGTCTCAATGTGTTTCTAATCGTGTTATGGTATAAGGTTAAATCGATGCTCTGGTGTCTGATGGGGTATGTTGTTATTTCCTTCTTCCTTTTCTGTATAGGAAAGTGCGAGACGCCACAGGAGTGGACATTAACATGCGAGTTGGTGTTCACTCTGGAAACGTTCTCTGTGGTGTGATTGGCCTCCAGAAATGGCAATATGATGTCTGGTCACATGATGTGACTTTAGCCAATCACATGGAAGCAGGTGGTGTACCTGGGTAAGCCATTGTGGGGGTTTTATTTTATTGTTTGTTTAATTTTTAATTAAAGCTATTCATAATTATAATATGCATTTTCAGTTTGTAGAAGATGTGAAATTGTTGACAATCTGGTCAGAAAAACGATAGTAATTGCAAGTTCTTGATGAATAGACGAGTCCACATCACCTCAGTGACTCTTGAGCACTTGAATGGGGCATATAAGGTTGAAGATGGAGATGGCCAGGAGCGTGATCCTTATCTAAAAGAGCATGGAGTTGTAACCTACTTAGTGATCAACCCAAAGGTATGAAGAACAAATGAACAGTCGCTTTTGTTTCCTTCAAGTCTAAAGCTTTCTTTCAAAGCCTAGCCATTATTGCTGATGCTGCTGTCTTTACAAAATCTTGTGGCAATATTTTTCATGTTACTAAGCTATCCAAGGCACTTACTAAACGCAGCTGAATAGGTTTAGTGAAGTTTGTCTAGACTGTGGTCTGTTTTTTTCAGGCAGAGAGAAAAAGTCCTCAGCACCACTACAGACCCAGACACGCCATGTATGGGACTAAAATGAGAGCTTCAGTGAGGATGACCAGATACCTGGAGTCATGGGGTGCAGCCAAGCCTTTCGCCAACCTTCACCACAGAGACAGCATGACCAATGAGAATGGAAAAATCAACACCGCTGTGAGCTTGCCTATGAGACACTATGAACTCTCCAATAGCAGTTCTCAACAGTCCTCCCTTTCTTCTTTTTTTTTTTTTTTCAGGGCCTAGATTTTAGAGTGGAGATTTTAAAGTTAAACTGCTTAATGTACAAAAGTAAATAAAAATATCCTTAAATTAATTTTTAAAACTTGACACTTCTTAAAATTCATAAATAGCACTTGGTAAAATTAATATACAAGTGAGGTAAATCAGCTTTTGATGTGAAATAAAAATAAATAAATACAAATATTATTCTAATATATAACTATGCACAATTATATAGTTAGTTGTGATATTTGTGTTCATCCTATTTTCATCCTATTTACAGTTCAAGACCCACCAGTCCCATACGCAAATGTAATATATGTACATATATTACATTTTCATTTTTGAAATAGATTGTCACATGACGTAAGACAAACATATACAGTATGAAACCTATTAGAAATTGGGGTTACACTTTATTTCGATAGTCCACTTTAGACATTCTATTAACTATAAGTAACTTTGTAACTACATGTCAACTACATGTCAACTAATTCTGATTAATTTGCAACTACATGTCTACTAACTCTCAGAGTAGACTGTTAGGGTAGGTTTAGGGTTAGTAGAATAAGTTGACAAAGAAAGTGTTAGAAGATATTAAGCAGACAGTCTACTAATACTCTACTAACTGCTAGTTGACATGTAGTTGCAAAGTTACTTACTGTTAATAGAATGTCTAAAGTGGACTATCGAAATAAAGTGTTACCGAAACTGGAATTGTATATATTACCACATATATCTAGATCATACAAATATGTGTTCATATATGTGTAATACAATTTTTGGACATATGTCATATGTAGCTGATATGTAGCTGTCGATACATGTTAATATGATATAAATAATTATAAATGTTTTTTTTTTTTTTTTACAAAAACCTATATAAACAGCTTTTGTTCTTGTGGCTTTTATGTGTTTGAGATGTCAATGTTAATATCATATAAATAAATATAAATGCATTTTAAAAATTGTTACAAAAACATAAAAACAGCTTTTGTTCTTGTGACTTTTATTTGTTTGAGATGTCCCTACTGCTAAAAATTACTCACCACCTACTCTTTTCTTATTAACAGGATGTCCCCATGGGCCAGTACCACTTTCAGAGGCGTTCAGAGAGGTGATTTAACTTCTGTATCTTTTTCCAACAGTAACATTGTTTTTTAGCCTACTAAAGGGTAGGTTGCTACAGTAGGTGACATATTTAATCTGTTCTCAATCCTAGTGATCCTAGTTTTGACCCTTTTGTAATAAACATAGTATTTAAATACATACAGTACAATTAATATGTATAGAATTAATTGAAATGGTAAATATATTTTATATTTATGAATGCATGCCAAAGAGATCAGCATAGACAGAGTCATTAATAAGTCAGTGCCCTCCTCAGAACAAAATCTCAGAAGAAGCGTTTTGAGGAGGAACTCAACGAGAGGATGATTCGAACTTTTGATGGCATCAATTCTCAAAAGTAGGTCATCTTATATCTCTGCTTTATTTGCCCATGATGTTTAATGTTCCAGTTCTTTGTTGGTTGGTTTTATCTATACGTGTCTTTTTATTTCCATAGACAATGGCTCAAATCGGAGGACATTCAGAGAATATCTTTGTTTTTCCACAATAAAGCATTGGAAAAAGAGGTAAGCACTGATACTTTGTAAGCTTATGTTAATCTGAAATAGAGTCATCCATAGTTTTTTTATAATACATCACCATATAAATAATTGAAACATAAACCTGTTTGTTGCCATCCACGATAAGACAGAATGAAACAAATCAGTCAACTAAATAAAAAAATACCAAATTGTTCGATTCTGGATGAGAAAAGTGTGTCCTTTCCCTGCAGTATAGAGCAACGACCCTGCCGGCCTTCAAATATTATGTGACCTGTGCCTGCTTGATATTCTTCTGCATTTTCATCGTTCAGATCCTGGTTCTGCCAAAGTAAGTTTGTTCATATTCTGCACCTGTTTCACAATGCATGACAACACAGGAAATGTCATAGAAGGGTTTAAAGCAGTGTTTCCCAACCGGGGTGCCGTCTGTCGAGAGCAGGGGTGCCGTGGCCTGTGTAAAAAAAATCATTTTTTAATATTTTTAAATTGCTAAAATGTTCAAAAAAGCATCTATTATATAATATCCATTTCTGATGTCGCCAATAATTAGAGATGCACCGAAATTTCGGCTGCCGAAAATTAGTTCACCGCTCAGGTTTCACTTTCACGTGGTGTGACGCTCTGCGTGTTATCCCCCTCTATGCGTGTGTGTGCCCCGCTTAGTCACTCACGGCCCATGTGAGTGCTCCACTCATATACCGTTCATGCTCATCGGAACAGCAAAGTCCACTCAAAAAATGAGCCGACAGGAAACATCGATGTAGGCCTAGTACAGTATTGTTTCTGTCTGCAATAGCCCTACTGTGTTGTAACATAGTGTGGTATGCAACTCTGGTAACGCTGCCCTCTCATTAATTGATCTGCTAACCTTTATGCTCATGTGTCCTCTGATAATAATAGCTTTCTAGGATTAAACATTATTTGGATAATTGGTAAAAAAAAAAAAAGTTAAATATCTTAACCCTACTGTTAGACCTACCTGAAAAAACTAAAAAGCAATTTATTTAATTCGAAGGCCTGTCGTTATTTTTTATTTGTGCTATCATTAGTAATTTCTTTATTTGTTCTTATTTTATTATTAACTGCTTAGCCTCCTTGTCATTTTTTATTCAATTCAAAGTTTGAAATCAAGCTATCTCGTGCTACTGCACCAAAATGACCCCACTGTAAAAT
>NW_015635521.1:247941-263489 GCF_001515625.1 Sinocyclocheilus rhinocerous
ATTAATTTCTTTATTTCTTATTTTATTACTGACTGCTTACTTGTCATTTTTGATTCAATTCAAAGTTTGAAATGAAGCTATCTCGTGCTACTGCACCAAAATTACCCCACTGTAAAATTACAAAAACACTGAGTGAGCAAAAATTTGTGAGATAGCTAGTTATAATGGTAATTAAATAATGTTTACATATGTATAAAAGCCTACATTAAAATCTGTCATATAAATTGGTCTCTTCATTAGAAATTAGCCTACTGATTGCCACCATTGATGGACAACATTTTTTAATAATATTAAAAATATCTGTATGACATTATATTCTGCAGTTCTTCCCTGTTGTACCGAATATCTATACTTTTCAAATTATCATATCGATGTTAGAAATTCAAATATTGTGACAAAATTAATTTTGTAGGGTGCCACAAGTTTGTTAAAATTTCCAAAGGGTGCCGTGACTAAAAAATGGTTGGGAAACACTGGTTTAAAGAATGCAATCTGTATCCAAATGCATAGAAATGTTTTGTTTAACATAGAATTCTTCATTTCTACTGACTTATGTTTATCTCTGTTACAAAAGGTGTTTATTTAAGTCTTCGCTGTAATGAACTGGAGATGCCAGGATGAATTTGTGAGCGAGAACACCTGTTCTCACTTTCTTCCGTTTGTGATTTAAGACACCATGTGCTTTCTGTCTATTTCAGAACGGCAATATTGGGAATATCATTTGGAATGTCTTTCTTAATTCTGTCTGTGATTCTGCTCATTTGCTTCATTGGGCATTTCTTGGTAAGTACCAATGGAATCTAGTGATTATTTGCAAAATAATTTTAACACTGTTTTAGCAAAACCCAATCATTCGTTTAACACAATGTACATTACATTACATTGCTGTTTGTTCTTTTTGGAAGAAAAAAGATATAATATGTGCACATCCAGAAACTTTAGGCAGGTGCTCAATCAAATGAAGCACTTCACTATAAGTAAACAAGAATTGGCACACTGCACCTGCTGTTCCCAAAGATCAATTTATTAAAATAAACACAGCGTTTTGACCCTAAGGGCTTCGTCAGACAAACTTGTTTACTTTAGATAACTAGATTCTTGTGTACTTATAGTGAAATATTTTTGGAAGAAACACATATATCTGCTATTGTTTGGGGCATTTGGTACACTTGTGAAAAAGAAGTACACTTCAGTATACCTATTATAACAAATAAATTGAATTGCAAGCTGAATGTAATGGTTTTGAACACTTAATTGCATGTTGTTTACAATTAAATTAAACTGTATTATAGTTCAATTTTATATTAAATGCAATTAGTTGAACTTAAGAGAGCTTTCTGACCCATCTGACTTCTACTGTCTTATGTCATTTATACTTGTATGTCATGTATTTGAATATGTTTGTAATCAAACATTGTAATGATAAAGTTGCAATTTAGCATAAATTTAAAATATTAACATTAAATGTAATTTAAAAAACACAAGAGGTAAAATTGTAATCAATACTTCACATGTGCCTCTGTTAGTCAAAATAAGTGTATATCTTTAAAGCATGACAAAATATTATTAAAAACAATGATTTAAAATGTACTTTAAATTAAACTTTTAATTTGTCATTATTACAAGTGACATACTTATGTGTGTCAAGAAACAGTATATTTTAAAAAAAATGTAAGATTTTTTGAAGATTTTAAGTATACAGTGACCAGGAGGGGACATATTTGGTTCACTTTATTTTGTCATGGACACGACATTGTGACTAGTAGGAACATGATACTATGTCTTAGCCACAAGATATTAATTTGTGGGAGTGTGAGATTCATTCCTCAACAAAACTGCTACATGTTTATAATTGTACTTACTAATATAGCCTAATATTTAAGATCCAAAATAAAAAAAATGATAAAAAATAAAAAAAAAGTGACGTGACGTGACATGTGGCCAAGAATGGTAACCCATACTCGGAATTAGTGCTCTGCATTTATCCCATCCAAAGTGCACACACACAGCAGTGAACACACACACACACCGTGAACACACACCCGGAGCAGTGGGCAGCCATTTTTTGCTGCGGCGCCCGGGGAGCAGTTGGAGGTTCGGTGCCTTGCTCAAGGGCACCTCAGTCATGGTATTGAAGGTGGAAGAGAGCGCTGTACATTCACTCCCCCCACCTACAATCCCTGCCGGTACGAGACTCGAACCCGCAACCTTTGGGTTACGAGTCCGACTCTCTAACCATTAGGCCTTCCCTAAGTCGTGGCCTAAATAATTAACAAATTATTTGAACTTTATTTGAATGCTGTCATGGGCACAAAGTAGCCTATCTATAGGCTTACATTTATAACGAAAACAGACACTCAATTATCATCACATATAGACTGTAAGCCTACAGAAATACAGTCTTTACTTTACAAGCATGATTGTTGGGCATTTACAGTATTTACAAAACATATGGTAGCAACTTTAAGTAACCTAATAATGCCGTACGTGAATTAGATAAAGAGAAATGTGAAATGAAGGTTACATAACAATTAATATAATAATAATAAAAATAATAATAATTATTATTATTATTGATTTAGAAAAAGTAGGGTGAGATGGATGAAAATGTCTTCTTGTAGGCCTATATTATGTACATATTCTTTTGACATTTATTGTCAATAAACTTCATTTGAATTTCATTTGAATCCTGTCTATATATTGCGTGGCCATGACATAAGCCATTGCTATTACCTCGACAAAATGATCTCGTGGCCACTAGTTAAATGTATATATGTCATAGTCTCGACATGCTATTATGTTTGTTCCCACAATTTAATATCTTGTGGCCACAACGTATTTTCATGACAAATAAACCGTGAACCGAACATGTAGATTCAGCACAATTAAATACACTTCTTGTTCACAAAGTGAAGAGCAGTGGTTCTCAATTAGTTTCGCCCCTATTTCACTTTGGACATAAACTTTATTTTATTTTGCCTTGAATTAATTTGGACTTACTGCCTTTAGCGAAGAGGAAAAGATACAGGAAGCATTTTCTCCTCCCTTTTAAAACGTGATAAATACAGTTATTTTATGATCCTGACTTCTCATGCTTGTATGGTTAATTGATTTAACACACAGTATCCAAGAAAACAAATCGCCCACCCATTTTTAAGTCATAACCCAAATACAAATACACAAATTAATGTCATTGCTAAATTCCTCATCTGTTTGGTAGTGCAAGGACTAAATGAAAGAATCTAGACACAATGCTTTATATTTTATACATAATCACTGACACTCTTACATTAAAATTGAATTGATCTTTTTTTTTCTCAGTATAAAAAAGTAACAGATTATAACAGAGTTTAGAGGCTGATGTTGTACAGGTTGGAGCTGATGTCAATTTCACTGTGTACATTTTTGAAGGTCTTATGCTTGTTTAATTCTGTGATAGTTATTCTGACTCAGCTCTTAGGTAGCTTTATTTATTATTTTACAAAAGCATCAACCGCAGTAAGATTTCCCAAATGTACAAGAAAATAAAACTGGTGCGTGAAATGAAGTGAATCATGTGTTTATTCTCCACCATGACCTTGTGATAACAGTCTGATGAGGATGTGTTATACAGATTTCCCAAGGCATATCGCAATAATACAATTCATCCAACCAACCAACCAACCACATCTCTCTCTCTCTCTCTCTCTCTATATATATATATATATATATGTGTGTGTGTGTGTGTGTTTCATTGTGTATTTAAATGATTTTATAATAACAAATTATACTGAAGACAAATTAGCTCAGAGAAATTCTTTCTGATCATCTTTTTAATTTTATGAATAAAAGATTTGACTGATTTTATATGCATTTTTATGTATGTATGTATGTATTTATTTTAGTGCTGTCAAACGATTAATTGCGATTAGGCCTAATCGCATCCAAAATAAAAGTTTTTGTTTACGTAATATATGTGTGTGTACTGTGTATATTTTTATGTATATATAAATACACATACATGCACGTATATATTTAAGAGAAATGTGTTATGTTTATATACTATATATATTTATATATAATATAAATTATATGAATATAAATATATACATGTAAATACAGGTAAATATATTTTTTAAATATATACTGTATATGTGTGTATTTATATATACACAGTGGTGGAAATGGCCAAAATTCACTCGGGGGACTCTGGAGAGGATGTATTTCAGAAGTATTTAATTATAAAACCCTTATATAATCCATAGTAACATTACACTTATTTCATACTGCAATTCTGCACCTGCAATTCTGGCCAAATTAAAGATACGTTGTGTGTGAATTTGCACGTTATAATGTAAGCTTCATTAATGACCCCCTGTTTTTATAAAAAAAAACAAAAAAAAAACTGATTTGATTAGTGAAATAAAAAATGAGAATGATTATTGTCTCTAACTGGCCTGTTTAGCAAAGCCCTCAAAAAACTTCTTATTTAGTGGTACAGTATTGCATGATTTGTAGATTATATTTAATAGTTTACACTTTGCCAGAACGTTTGCGATTAGTTTTTAAAAGGTAACATGACATTCTTAAGGACTCGCCTACGCTTACATTTCTTTTCAGGAGCACTTGTGCTCCTACTTAAAAAAACAACAACAATTAGGAACACCTGATCAATGACAGAAATTAATCTTCCCATTATAAGGTGATATTTGACTCCTTATTTATTTATTTTTTTTATCTTTGTAATGCCATTTTTCTAACTTTATTAAATGTGTCATCTTTTGTGAAATAAAAAAATAGATTTACAAATGTTTATAAAATTTTTTAATAAAACGATAAATTCAACTAAAATGATAAGATACAATCACGAAGAATAAGTTACCAGTCAAATTAAACATCAACAATTCATCTTTGCATGGCACAAAGGAGCACAAATGTGGAATATTTACAGACCTTTTGACAACACTCAGAGGTGGCATTAATGCATAATGTCATAATCTCATAATGCCAATGTTATGAGATTAATGTTTTAAATATAAAGTTTTGAATACAGAAATGTTAAAGATTTAAATGACTCAATTTATACTTTAAAAATGAAACTGAAACCGCCAGTAGGTGGCAGCAAGTCAAAGTCTTGGTTACTGATTCATTTATTCAAATGATTTGTTCAAACGGCTGATTCATTTAGGAACGAAGCAAGTGACTCTCTTTATGAATGGGTGATTGAATCATTGACTCACTAGATTTGTTCAAAAACGCAGATTCATTCATTAACGAAACATCGCTGTGTTTGAATGGAGATGTGCAGCGGCTGAGCCGTGAATTTGGTTGGAACTATTTTTGTTGACAATAGAGCACAATCAGACAACAGTGTTCCTAAAATGTAAGTCAATTTAATATTAACTTTTTGTATAAAATCAAAAATGTATAAAACTGTTGTATAAAATCAATATCACATTTGCTAACTCCCTTTATCATTAAAAATCTGTCACCCATCTTAGTTCATCGCGATCTCACAAACTTGCATTTTAATTAATGAAGCTCTCAACACTGCACACTGAATTTATTATTTACATCGTCTCTACACTTTGTTTGTTATAATGAATGACAAACTGCAGTCTGCTTTCACGATCTGTTCTGTGAGGAGCAGGACACGCACCGATAGAGAAGCATTTATATTGGCTGCAGTCTGCAGGCATTATGGCAAAAGACGACATTGCGCAGCTAACCATATTCCGCTACGTTTTTAGTCTACATTACGCTACATTTTATATACAGAACTGGGATCGCTTTAGTAGACTTTTGAATGGATAAATTATAGAAATCACTTTAATTTCCAATAGAACCTAACCAGCTGGAAGTGAAACGCTGTGCCTCCTCGAAATTCACTCCCCGGACTCCGTCCCCCCGCGTCCCCCCCCCCAATTTCCAGCCCTGTATATACATAGTAAATATACACAGTACACACACATATATTATGTAAACAAAAACTTTTATTTTGGATGCGATTAATCATGATTAATCGTTTGACAGCAACTAATTTATTTATTTATTTTTTATTCGTGTTGACCAACAATAGCATTGCGATAAGACAGCCTCTGCATCTTGGCTCTGGATCCTTAGATCCTCCGGAATCATTGCCAACAAGCCCTGGCCACGCATCACCCTCACCATGGCAACCACAGCCCTCATCCTGATCATGGCTGTCTTCAATATGGTATGTCAACCACAATGATCCAGGAAATTTCACATGAATACTTTTGTGCTTATGGTTTTCCAAATAAGACACTGAGATGCTCCCTAATTGGATCACACACATTACATTAAGGGCCTTGACCGTAGTAGTCTGACATGCGTTATTGCAGAGTTTCTTGGCAGAGATTAGTGTCCATCTGTGCCCTGGCTGCAGAGGGCTGTTTGGCCTCCAGATTTGGCCATTCCACTTGCGGCATATGTCACTATTTGTAAACAAACATGAAACAAATTTGTCGATTTCAATCTTGTATTGTACATGTATTTATCATTTAAATAACACAGAACATGATGCTGTGATTTCACTTACTTGATGTAACTGTCACTGTGCGGTAAGCGGGGTGGCCGTTACACCTCGGGTGTGCATTATTTTTCTAATAATTCAACAGTCCGGAGTCAATTATTCCGCTTATACTACGGTTACCACACCTCAAGACATCGATTAGATGATATATTTCAAGGCATTTGTCCGGTTTTTGTACTTAAAACGCTATTGTGAGTAGGATTAATTTCTTCCGCATCTCATCCAACGCCTCCATTGCTAATTCCAAAACGTCATTTTAGACCTAGTAACGGAGGATTGAGCCGTTGATAGCAGACTAATGCAGCTAATAACTAAGTTATGAGAGAGAGAGAGAGAGAAAGAGAGAGAGAAAGCGCGCGTGTGTGAATTACCTCTGAGTCTGTGCGTCTCTCAAAAGTGTTCGGCAGCAGCGTCCCTACTAATAGTGAAACTTTAAGTTAATTTCTCGTACAGCGCCCTTACCTCGCTTGTGAGAAATGTCATGTAACGTTAGCCTTTGAGTAGCTAAACTATTTTACTGATAAAATCGTCAGAGTAGCGCTAACAACGTTAGCGCGTAGCCTATGTCTCCGTGAGTGCGTCTGTAAGGAGAGTACGTGCTTTACGTACATAATAAATCGTAATTTTGTGGCAAAACATGAAAATGTTCTGTCGTTTTTATCCTATTGCTTAAGTTAATATATTTATGTGTTTGGGCAGTGTCGTTGTGGGTTTTGGTTATTTGCTGTTGTAATACACAGTGTTCGAACTATACCGTGGACTTTGGGGGAGCCCACTTGTTTTTTTTTTTAAAAAGGGGGGGGGGGGTTCGTGCGCTTGCGCATGCCTCAAAAGAGGGCTTACAATGACTTACAAAGATACATAACAGCTACAAGTGTTAACATGTGAAATAACATTCATTATGAACTCAGCAAAAACAGAAACGTCCTTTCACTTTCAACTGCTTTTATTTCTAGCAAATTTCTTGAGGTGTAAATTATGTAAATTCTAATTTTTACAAAATTATATTTAAAATACAGTATCCTGAAAATGGGACGTTTCTTTTTCTGCTGAAATTATAATAGCTGGTAATTTACTACAAGGCATTCATTTGTGATTTTATGCAACGAGGAAGTTCACATTTTAATGTAAAAAAAAATTTTTGAAAATGAATTTCAGACAGAGGTTTCTTGAGCTTATACTCAATGCATTATACAGTATAGCATCAATGTAACTCATTGAAAACTATTCAGTGTGAAGGTCATTTTGCACATCTGATTTGGTTATGAACATGGATGATGTTGTTATTAGATTATGATTTCATGACTAGTGCAGCTTAACCCAGTTTTTCAAATAGGGATTTAATTACCTAATTACACAATGCTGAAATATTTATAATATGCCACATTATCTTATATCCTTTTTCTCCTTTAATTTTGTTTCATACACTTTGGAAAGATGTTTTTACTGGTTATAATGTACATACAGGAGTCAAAAGGCAGTTCAGCCTGAAGAACAGTCCTTAAACACATGAATTCAAAGTATCACATAGTGTTTACTGTTTAACAAGTTGCTTAGCTTTTTAGTCGATAGAGAATAGCTGACTGATTTTGTTTTTGATCCATGTCTTATCACCATTGATTCAAATATAGTTTATTTAGTAAGAACATAAGTGGGTTTTTTACAGTCACAACACAATATTTATGACTTCTGTTTTCCTGCCGTTAGTATTTTATCTACAGTTGCATTCTGGGCCTGATTTCCTGCTCAGTGTTTCTGAGGATCAACTATGAATTGAAGTTGCTCATCATGCTAACAGCCGTGGTGCTCTACAGCATCATCATACTTCAAACACACGCATCTCTGCTGGACGAATACAGTAAATTCCTCTACAAAACAGAGATCCCGGATAGGTGAGAACTTGTTATATATACTATATGGTCAGAATTATGTAGGGACCAATACACTAATATGTGGTTGGGCATTGACATTAATAGAAAGTCGGTCCTTCCTGTACTTCTAAATATAACAACCTACATTCCTCTGGGAAGGCAACTGGAACATGGCTTCATAGATTTTCAGACAAAAGTATTTTGCAGTCAGCATTTGAATGCTCAGTGGGTTTCAGGTCTACGCTTTTATACTTTTTTTTTTTTTAAGTCAGTCATGTCCACACCAGACTTGGTAAACCATTTGGATCTTACTTTGTGCACACAGGTCATTGTGTCACATATGTCATTGTATGTTGTAGCATTAAGATTTGTTTTCTCTGGATTTAAGGGCCCAATTAAGCAGAAGGGAGTGTCCACATACTTTTGGCTAAGTATTGTAGTATGTATGTTGCAGATAATGATTGTTTCAGCTTTAACATTAAATATCTATATTTATCAGTAAGCTTTTGGTGTACAGCAGCTAGTCAAATCTGCCCTGATATGGTAATCACAGGTAACCATGTGTATACATTAAACCATCAAATTTATAAATGATGACAGGATTTTTAGTGTCAAGCAATTCACGCAATAATCCAAAAAACTCTTGCTATATTTGGCTCATATAACCAAAACTAGCACAACAAAAGGAAATTTGGATTCGCTTCATGCACAACAGTTTCCTGAGGATTACAGATTTTCTTCTAGAAATCAGAGCTGGATGTTGAAAATAAATCACTGAACCAGCACAGACACTTCCTGCTAATTGACAGCTGGGGTGGACATGGTCTGCTAGCCATCCTGGGCTACAGATGACATGATTTGTTACAAAAAAACGGTGATGCTGACAAGTCTTATATCTCTCTCTCTGTCTCTCATCAAAACAAGGCCAGGAGTTCTGAAAGACTTGAAAACTATGGGCTCTATATCTCTCTTTATATTCTTCGTCACTCTGCTTGTTCTAGCTAGACAGGTGAGTGTTCTTTTTTAAAGCGGAGTTACATTTGCTCATTTATAGATTAAAACAGCTGATGGTTATCATGTTATTTGCATATTCTATGTGTGCATGTTCACAGGAAGAAATGCTACTACTGCCGTGAAAGCAGAAAGGACTACTGTAATAAAATAGTTATAGATATCCATTAAATACATTTTACAAAGAAACTTTATTAATTGGAAATATAAAAGCTTTCATTTTATTTGAAATGAAAATATATTTATATAATTTTAAATTGATATATATATGTGTGTGTGTGTATGTATACAGTATATATATGAAGAGTTCAGATGCAAAAGCCTCTAAGTGCCATCTGAAATTTTCTTCTAAAATAAGCATTTTTATCAGGCTCCTATATTCATGTTTGTCACATTCGCTACTGTGTTGGAGCGCGGAGCGAGGAACGAGGAGACGTCGAGTACATCAACAAGGAGATTAATGAAATCAAGGAAACCAGGAAAACACATGTAGCTGAGGAGGTTGACATTCACAATACCGGACGACCAAACTTAGAACAGGGCTCACTATAAATACACAGGACTAGAGGATAAGATGACGAGACACACCTGGAACTAATGAAACAATAAACATGATTAGAACAGGAACAGGAAGAACTAAATAAGGGCATAAGGAAACACTTGGGGAGCAAAACACACAAAACACTGACATTAGTCTGACATTACTCCCCCCTCCCGGAAGGCACGTCCTCGCGCCACACAACATCCAATGGGGAGGGGTGGTGGGCGGTACCCGTTCGGGGCGCCATGGTGGATCAGGCAGTTCGGGGAGCCATGGCGGAGCAGACAGTTCAGGAGGCCATGGCGGAACGGGGAGCCTGGCCTCGGCACTCGGACCGACCTCCAGGGATGGACCCCTACTACCTCCCCAAAACAAATCCTTGGGGAGAATATAGTTTTTAGAGACCCTCCCTAGGCCTAACTCGGGAACTGTGGCCCTCTTTGGGCTGGACATGGGGACTGGAGCCCTCCTTGGGCTAAACTCGGGCACTGGGGCCCTCTCTGGGCTAAACTCGGGGACTGGAGCCCTCTCTGGGCTAAACTCGGGGACTGGAGCCCTCACTGGGCTAAACTTGGGGACTGGAGCCGACACTGGAGCGAGCTCTGGGGCTGGGATGAGGGCGGAGAACAGTCCCTTTCTCCTCATCCTCCTCCTTTGGCTGAGGGTAAATGGCGCAGCCGGCGGGCTTGAGTGAGGAACGGCTGGCGAGCTTGACTGATGAACGGCCGGTCGACTTGACTGAGGATGGATGGGACTACTGTGTGATGCCTCTGGGCTAGTGGAGAGGAGACAGGATCTGCTGACGAACCGAGCCAGGTTGATGTAATCGGGCAGGGTCCACCTGGACCCTGCCAGTGGCATCTGCTGAGAGATCCCCTCATCCAAACCACCCCAGAAACAGTCCACCAGAGTCCACCGGTCGAGGGAAATCCGCTCTGAGCAGGCGAGGAACTCCTGGATGTACTCTTCCAGGGGACAGCCGTCTTGATACACCGAACACAATCGTTCAAGGCGATCCATAGAAAAAAAACAAAAGAAAACACTTTCTAAACCGGGAAAAAAAAACACGGAGAGTAGGGGAGCTGCTTACTGTTTAGGTCCGGTATTCTGTCACGTTCGCTACTGTGTTGAAATGCGGACCGAGGAGATGTGGAGTACATCAACAAAGAGATTTTAATGAAATCAAGGAAACCAGGAAAGCACACATAGCTGAGGAGGTTGACATTCACAATACCGGACGACCAAACTTAGAACAGGGCTCACTATAAATACACAGGACTAGAAGTTGGGATGACGAGACACACCTGGAACTAATGAAACAATAAACATAATTAGAACAGGAACAGGAAGAACCAAATAAGGGCTTAAGGAAACACTTGGGGAGCAAAACACACAAAACATGGAACAGAGTCTGACAATGTTCAGCTATTTCTCTTTAATTGCATAGAAAAGGACCTATATATTGCCATTAGAGTAAAATTACTGAACCTAAACATAGGAGCCTGATAAAAATGCTCATTTTCGATGAAAATTTCAGATGGCACTTAGAGCCTTTTGCATCTGAACTCTAGTATGGAAATATATAGAAGTATGGAACTGCAAAAAAGCATCATTGTGTATTTGTATGTTGTGTGATGAGAATAGGACTTTCTTTTATCATATGGATTTGCTCTGTCGTGTTTGTAACTGAAATAGCGCTGTGACCTCCAGTTTCTTTACCTCTGTGTCCTCTTGTAACAGAATGAATATTACTGTAGGTTGGATTTCCTGTGGAAGAACAAGTTCAAGAAAGAATGTGAGGAGATAGAAACCATGGAGAACCTTAATCGTGTTCTGTTGGAAAACGTTCTTCCAGCCCATGTAGCAGAGCACTTTCTGGCCAGGAACTGGAAGAACGAGGTAAGAATGGAGATGGAAAGAACAACTAAAGATCTAGCCTGTACTGCAATTTATATACTGTTTGTCTTAGGAGGTATGCATCCCAAATTCACATGGTGAAAATAGAATGAGCTTCCCTACTTCAAAGCTACCACAATACTGTGTTATATATTCAGAAAAAAGAGACTCTTGCACTACAAAATTGTAATATGTCTTAATATGTCTCAACAATACTGGCTTGCTTCATACCTAAAAGTATATACACTGAACAAAATTATAAACGCAACATTTTTTTTTTTGCCCCCATTTTTCATGAGCTGAACTCAAAGATCTAAGACTTTTTCTATGTACACAAAAGGCCTATTTCTCTCAAATATTGTTCACAAATCTGTCTAAATTTGTGTTAGTGAGCACTTCTCCTTTGCCGAGATAATCCATCCACCATCCACATATCACACAGCACAATGCCACAGATGTCGCAAGTTTTGAGGGAGCGTGCAATTGGCATGCTGACTGCAGGAGCACAGAAACATTTTTTTTCCTTGAAGGACTATAGGTAATGAGATTAAAAGCACATCTAACAATAACTTGAATTTAGATGCTTGAAAGTGCTTGACAACTGACAGCTGTTTTCTTCTTCTTCTTGTTTGAATTATAGCTTTGAAGAAAAATCTTTTGAGATTATAACTTTTAAGCAATGCTGTCTGTTTGAAAGTCAGTCCTTGGATATTTATGGCTGAGCTGCCTTTTCCTCTGTGAATGACAGGATTTGTATCACCAATCATATGACCTGGTGTGTGTGATGTTTGCTTCTATCCCGGACTTCAAAGAGTTCTACACAGAATCAGATGTAAACAAGGAAGGTCTTGAGTGCCTCAGACTACTCAACGAAATCATTGCAGACTTTGATGAGGTAACGTATTGCTTCTTCAGGTACTTTTAGCAAAACAAAAAGTAGTTTCCTTTTTTACTCTTTAACTTTTATCCCATTGAAATGTACTTTGAACTTACTGTAGTGTGCAAATTCTGCTTGCTTGCTATGGAATTGCATTCGCCTGTGAAATTAATCTTATTATGTCAAAAATAAATGTTATTACCATGATGCAGTCATTTTTCACAAAGCAGTTTTGATGGTTTGTTTGATGTTAACTCTGCTATGGTTATGTTGTCTTTCCTGTGTAGTTGCTCTCTAAGCCTAAGTTTAGTGGAGTGGAGAAGATAAAGACCATTGGAAGCACATATATGGCAGCCACTGGACTTAATGCCACACCAGGACCAGAATATACACAGGTATCAGGAATGTATGCTATCAGTCGTCTGTGAAATTATGCAAATCGTTCATGGGAATCAGATGCAGTTTTCATCCTGATTATTTATTATTATTACTTGATTAATTGAATCATTTTCTTTTAATTCTTGTAACATTTTGATGGTCCAACTCTACCCTTTGAATAAAGAGATTGTTGTGTGTGTGTGTGTGTGTGTGTGTGTTTATAGGAGCATGACAGGCAGTACATGCACATTGGTACCATGGTGGAGTTTGCCTTTGCACTGGTGGGGAAGCTGGATGTCATCAATAAACATTCCTTCAATGATTTCAAACTTAGAGTGGGTGAGTAAAAAAATAATAAAGTGTGTAACACTTTATTTTAAGGTGTCTTTGTTACACGTTACATGTACTTACTATTAAGTAACCCTAAACCAAACACTAATCCTAATCCTAATCCTAAACCTAGCCATATAGTAAGTACATGTTGTTAAATTAATTAATATTACTCAGTACTTAAATGTATATAATTACACTGTAACAAAGACACCTTAAAATAAAGTGTAACCTAAAGTGTCTTTTTTTGTAAGTGTCTTTAAAGTGACTCTTTATGGAAGTAATATACCATGCATTATAGTCAAATAATACTGTATCTTCATTTCAATTGGACGACAATACATTTAAACAAATATTTTCAGTATCATTACAGTTTTTCTCAATCGATTTGACACTTTTCTCCAATGCAGTGTACTTGTTCTCAAAACAATTAGCACAGCCATCCAAACACAAAATTATCTTAACCAAACAGTTCAACTTTACTGCAAAATGAATCACTGCATTTCTTTCTCGTAATGCATTTATTAAAAGTAAATACCAACATCAAATCTATAGGTGTGTTCTCTATTGATTTTAAAACACATTCAGCTGTAGATGCACAAATATGCTAATGAAAATACATGTTTATTGTAATTCTTCAACAGGGAGTTTTGTTTTTATATATAGTGTGTATATCTAAACAAAATACAAAATTGTTATCCATCATCTGCTGTCACCCATGCGAAAAAACGAATTGCCCCTTTAAACTTAAAATCGGTTCATTCCACCTTTAGCAGCAAGAACTGCAAACAAACTTTTCTGAAAACTACAGATCAGTCTTTTACAACACAGTGGTGGATATATATATGACTTTTATAGTTGGTGAAAATACTAGTGTTCTAATAATTTTGGCCACCACTGTATATACACACGTGTGTGTGTGTGTGTTTGCTGTATACATGAATTATCCTGAATTATTGTTCTTGCCGTTCATTTGCATCTGGAAGAGAATTTCATTGCATTTTATCTAGACTACATATTTGCTGCACTTGCATCATAGGAGAAAAAAATGTAAGAAGTTTGAATCCATGCTTGACAAGCTCCTGTCTCAACATCCTTTGTGGCTGGTGCTGTTGTTATGGACCACCATGTCTACAATGCTCCTGTTCCATTCAAAATAATCTCGATTGTCCGCCTGAATGATCTCAAACTTAAATTCTGAAAAATGTTTGGACATTTACAGTCAATAACAGAAGTTGTCCCAGAAGGACTAAAAATCTGTACTATCATAGTAAAACTCCTCTTTAGTCATCTCTTCTCCCTTTCCTTCTCCTCTCCTCTTTTCTCACATCCTCCTCTCTGCTCATCTCTTTCTACCTGTTACACGTTTCATCTTCTCTCTCATTACACCCCTTTCTCTACCCACTCCACCACCTTATAGCCTCACACCAATTTCTATTACCCCCCACCCCCATTTATTATTATTTTTATTATTTGCATATTAGTTCTTGCTCTTTGTATACTTTCCCTTTTATTACTACTCTAAAGCAATTGTGATAAATGTGTAAACGATTAGGAAAACTGCATTTCTTGTGTTGAGTGTATGATTAACTGAATAGTTATCAGTTTAGGGCCAATCGAAAATATGCCATGTTCATTTGATAGAATGACAAGTTACAGAGTTTTGTTTGTTGTGTTTGGACAAATGGTACATAAATGTTTGATTTGTGTAAAACCTTTTTTTTTTTTTCAGATATTTTGAAGTATTGGTTGGTTGTATTAACTATTGTGAAAACATTTGAGAGTTTTGTGCATATTGTTTTGAGAAAATGACTTGCATGATTTGTAATTTGTATGAAATGAATGAAAACATACAATCTGTACAATTATAAAGTGTTCAGGTCACTGTTAACTGTTTTGAGAACAGTGACCTGAGTTTGGAGAAATGTGTCAAATCGATTGAGAAAAACTGTAAGATATATACAAATGAATGTTATTTACTGCCATCTGATTATATGCATGTGTGTGCATGTGTGTGTGTGTGTGTGTGTGTGTATACAGTAGTCAACATTTGAAGTGGATCAAAAAAGTTCATCAAAGTTGTCCTAAGACAAGAACGCATTTTGGTTT
>NW_015635521.1:264010-279821 GCF_001515625.1 Sinocyclocheilus rhinocerous
ACAAGTCAATCTATTGAACCATTTTCACAGATTTTAATGTACGAGTCCCTAAATGATTTCTCATGGACCAAATTTAGTATTACAGCCTTCATCATTTCACCATGTAAGCAAACAGCATTAATGACATTTGGCATATTACAATAACCTGTATATCACTATCTGCAGGTATTAATCATGGACCTGTGATAGCTGGGGTGATTGGAGCTCAGAAGCCCCAATATGACATCTGGGGCAACTCAGTGAATGTAGCAAGCAGAATGGACAGCACAGGAGTGCTGGGAAAAATACAGGTAAGAGGGTTTATAATAAGAGTTTATTATTTTTATTATTAACTGTGCAGAACCATTGTTTGCTTCTTTATTGGTTTTTAATCTTTTTAATTGCCTCAAATCCTTTTACTAGATGTTTGATTACAGTTAAAGTAACTCTGTGTGTAAAACCAGTGGGATTAGGAGAATGCTCATGCTTTGAACAACATGTAGTGCGATGACTCATTAACCCATTTAATTCCTTTGTGTGTGTGTGTGTGTGTGTGTGGCTGTGCAGGTTACAGAAGAGACGAGTCGTATCTTGCAGACATTAGGCTACATGTGCACATGCAGAGGAATTATAAACGTGAAAGGGAAAGGAGAGCTCAAAACATACTTCGTCCACACTGAGATGAGCCGGTCTTTATCCCAGGGGAATGTAATGCCATGAAGCATAGCAACAAACATGCAATGAACTGCAGACATCTACAAACGGGAATACAAGGGACATTTGTAAATAATTGCTCCTAGTCTTTAGATGCACGAAGTATTGGATGTATTGAAAGTGATACCATTTCTACTGTATCTCATAGGCAGGTTTTGTGCACAGGGTACTACTGTAAGTATGGTAGCAAATTATTTTGTAAGAAAATCAAATATAACAAAAAGTGTTTTGATGTTTTAATGTCATTTTTTTTCTTTGTTTTTCTTTTTTTAAAAACTTCATTAAACTTTATATGTACTTGTCTTTCTGAGGGCATCTTTATTTTTAAGACATTTAAGAGTTTTTGATACGCTGTAGTTACAAATTACAGGAATAAGCTAGTACTTAAATGTTTCTGTATCGTGTCACTAACATGCTGTGCATGATGTGTCACATATTTACACCAAGGGCATATAGATGTAGCTTTGGACAGTTGGGACATATCCCTATGCGAGTTGTGAATGCAATATAGTATTCTATGTTTGTATGTCTGTTTCGTGTTTTTATTCATAATGAAAATACTTTTTTCCCTTTACACATTTCATGAACTAGGTGTACTGTCAAGTTGTTCTGTGCAATCTCTGTGCACCTTCTTTGAGCACTGGACCACCATCATCACTTTCCGAGAGGTGTTTGTATATTTTCTCTGTTTCATTATTGTCACAAGTGGACAAATAATGGGCTAAAACAGCAGTAAAAAAAAAAGTAGTTTTTCTGAACTTTATATTTATGCCTTAATGTATTAATTGTTCAGTTGTAGTTCGCCAAATGAAAGTAAAGTCTGACATATGATTTTTTTTAGATTTATTTTTCGGCATTTTTGCCTTTATAGGACAGTATGTATTGACAGGAAACATGTGAGAGAGAAAGGGCACAGGATTGGGAAAGGACCGCGAGCCGGGACTCTAACTCGGGTCACCCACTGCTTCAGTGCAGTGTGTTCATCTTGAAATATTACTAACATTATATGTTATTTTTACATTTACTTTATAAAAATCATAGCAAAAGGTTTCACAAAAAGACGTGCACCACAACCCAAAGGGAATGCTTTTAGAATTATACTAAAAGGTCTTTTACTTTTTAAAAACTATTAAAGGGCAGAAGGCATGTAGTAGATTGCGTACAACAGGTTTTTCAGCCAATTTTTGATAATGTTGAAACATTTAGAGACATTAGAAATGCGTGCATCAAATATGATACAGTAGGCTTTACAGAGTTAGTGTGGCTGTGTGTCTCTGGTTCTAAACTGTGCACAATTACTTTTTTTTCAGTTTAGAAGTTAGTCACAACATTTATCCATGTTCCATCATGAGCACCAACTGAAAGCCATGACAACACAGAACATGCAAACTCAACACAGACAGCCCTCATTGGCTCAGTGCTGGCCTGAGAGAATAGTCAAGATGTTGACAAGATCATTTAATGAACTCAAATTTCAATAAGAAATGACAAAATTTAAATTATAAAATGAGAGATATACAATACCATCTATTTTAGGAAATCAAATTTCTTTATTTAAAAAAAAAAAAAATCTTACATTTCTGTATTCTATTGGGGCCTGTACCATGAAGACATATTAATTTGAACTAATCATCTGAGCACAGTGACATCTCTGATGGAGTCACACTTTAAAAATGTAGTGATTTGTGTTTAACTTTTAATGATATTTTTGTACTTTTTTGTACCTTGTACTCAGCATTTATATGCTGCTGTGTCTTGGCGTTAGTGTGACATCTATAATAATAATTCGATGAAGCTGTTTCGGCAACTTGCAATCAATCCATTGACCAAAAACCTGAATTTGTTCTTTGTGGTACAGTCCTGTGTTCTCAAACTTGCTTGCTGTTTTCTTTTCAGTGCTAGGATGAAATTTGTCAAAAAATAATTTTGGGTGACTGTCCATTTCTGTTTGGGTCAGATGGAAAATAACTGAATCTGAAAATCATATTCTGAAATAAATTTTCAGAATATGACAGATCAGTTCAGACAGATAAACCTTGACTTGTACACCTGAGAGTGTTTACTGTAGGACCGTACGCTTCAGCTGGGCTGTTAATCAGCAGGCTTACATTTGGCCTTTAATCCACAGGTTCATGCATTTAAAGACGAGACCCAGCAGATGGTCTTGAGAGGCACTCAGAAAACCATATGACAATGTACGGCGACAATATTTATGATGGATTTACAGGTTTAGATGTCAAGGCGCTTGCTGTGGTTCGAAGGATCTTTCGTATGGTGCTACAGACAGCTGTGCATGTTTATTTATTCAAATGTGCAGGGTAAACATCAGTTAAAATACAGAAAAAGATCAGAAAGACAATGTCTACATTTGTACAGATCATTTTAAAAGGCGATTATTTGACATCACACAGGAGGGCCACTCCTCTCAGGATCCAGTATTCTGGAGGGTGACTGGTTCTCAGGTCAACAGCTGCAATGTAGTTCAGGTCTGTTCGAACAGGCTTTTTATATATTGGACATGAGTACAAGCGAGGATCTTTGACACCTTAGGAAAGATACAGTTATATAGCAATTAGGTTTTGCATGCTTATACTAAAAGGACTATTAACTGAAAAGTTCAGAAAAAAAAAGTATAAAAGGCAAAATTCTTACTTGCAAATGTTAATCCATTGCATAGTTTAAATGAGTCCAAATCACATTAATTTAGGCTAAAATAACAACTCAACCCCCCGGAAATTAACATACAATGCCCTCCACAAATATCGGCACAATTGGTAGCCACGGGGGGAAAAATGTATTTGGTTTTTAGCATTTAATGTTACATTTAATAAAATGTAGCCTTTTATTAAAGTTAAATCACTAAAATAAAATAAAATAAAATAAAATAAAATTTCCCAACTATTGGCACCCCTCCAGTTAATACTCCCTTTGCAAACACTGAAAATTTCAACTAAAAGTGAAACTACCATGTCATTTATTTAAAGTGCATTCTTATATTGTCTTAAACTGGTTTTGTTTACTTTGTCTAAAAGCAAATGACACTCGCTGGGCTGCAGACATTATTTTAGTACATAACAGAAAATCTTTATTCATGTTTTACATAATTTACCTGAAGTTAAGAATCAGTCCTGGGTATTTATAAGATGACATCTCACACTGTGCATTCCTAAACCCTGATTTAAACTTATTTGCATATTGCAAAATAAATAAAGTATACTCTGTATGGAATATGGATATCCTCCTTTTAATCGGTGTGTTTTGTCCGTATCAACTGATAATTACAATCAGGTGCATAAAATCAAGCATTCGGTCACACAATAGCTGAATTTGTAGTAACATTCTAAGCATACACTACTGTTTCAGCCCAATATCGATAGCGGCTGCTTAGGTGTTAGTCTGCACTTGCCATAATATTGATTTTCTGACCTGAGTATCCAAGATCATTATTCAACCAGCTACTGTTTATTGAAGATTAATCAGTGTGACAGTCTTTGAACTAGACGCCTGGGTCCACAAAAGGTGCCAAAAGAACATACTTTTTTTTTTCTTCTTCTTCTTTTAGTTTTAATCTCTTCTTTGTCATGTATTTCTGCTGGAACATCAGAAGGCTATCTGTCTGTCTGCTTTAAATGACATTTTGTTGTTATGTTCCTTTATTTAAAGGGGTCATATGATGCGATTAAAATTTTTCCTTTCTCTTTGGATTGTTACAAGCTCTTGGTGCATAAAGAAGATCTGTAAAGTTGCAAAGACTAAAGTCTCAAATCCAAAGAGATATTCTTTAAAAATTTAAGAGTCAGCCACACCTACCTAAAACGGCTCGTTCTAACACGCCCCCACATACCTACGTCACGGCCCCTTCCAGGTAGAGGCCATAAACATATACACCCTCTGCAGGAGGCTGCGTGATGTCATCCTTCATCCATTTTGTAACTTCATTACACAGAACCATACGGTCCAACGCCCACCCCTTGTTAGCACGAGTGATCTCCTGTCAAGTTAAATGATTAACATGTAGTGCTTGTAACTTATTATTAAATCACTCAAAATAAATGAAAAATCTCATGTCAATCTACAGACAAATAATATAGTATAATAGATATTTAAAACTGAATAAGATAAAATGAATATTAAAATATATAATCAGTAATTCAATATATTTTGCACAAAACTTCTCATTGTTTTAATGCTCAAACCAAATTAAATTTTCCTTCTTGCCCCTCAGTTAAAGGAATAAACCGATCTGTGTTGAAAAAAAAACAAGCATTTTTAGCTGAGACTGATATGAAGCATCTGGGTTCTTTCCCTAAGTTTATTCTCAAAGCTGCAGGTGTTGGCACAGAAACACAGCTGAGAACAGAAAACAGGACGGGTGCCCAATATTAATTAAAAGAATCCTGTTTTGCGCAAGCTGTTTACCCCCAAGGCATTAGCTAGAACGTGTCCCACTGAGCAGATCCCTCACAGCCCGAAAGACCTCTAAACTCACTATTACTGATTCCTTTAGGGATAGCATGAATATAGAGACTAATCTGCCACTCAAAAAGTATTTTTAGGAAAGATTTATCCCAGATGTTTGGCATAATATATCATATTTGGTGTAAAACATAAAAAAACAGGATGCATCAATATCCATTTTAACCCTGGAAAGCCTGACATATGAAATAACAGTTTTTATTCAGAGGTTCAAATTGAGCATAAATATGCACCAAATTTGGTGCAGTTGCTGTAATTTATATAACCAGAAAGTAAGACGAAATTCTAATAACTTTCTAATCTGTCTTTCTATCTCCAAATAACATGTCTTAAAATGACATTTGAATGCTGAGTTTTATGACCAAAGCTCTGTAGTTTTTATTGTGGGGGCAAAACATATAATGTAATGCAATGCAATGTTGAGAGAATGATTGAGAGACAAATAAATCTTCCACAAAAGCCTGATGTTATCATACAGCATTTGATACGTACATTTTAACATGATTTTCTAAAAAATAAACTATGGATATTTAAGTAAACCTAAGCTGCTTCAGACTGGTAAGTGTTTATCTTGAAATTCAAAAATATAAAAGTTATTCTTATATTTTCTTTATAAAAGTCATAAAAGATTTCACAGCAAAAACACAAATGTCCCATTTTGTAACGTTTATAAGTCTTTTACTTGAAAAAAAGAATACGATACAGCAAGCTTCACAGGGTTAAAAACTACCTCACAAAGGACAAAATTCAAATGTCTTTTGTGGTAAGGGAAACATATCTGATCAGCTCAAGACATCAGGAGGGGAACAAGTACAAGTGTAAGTTTAGCAGAAGTGTTTGTGTGATAGATATCCACCTTTCTCATAGCTGTCAGGAACCCCTGTGGGTTGAAGAAGCCTGTCATCCAAAAGCAGTTGGGTCGTCCCTCAAAAATCCAAGAGTGGAACTGCTGGTTCCGCTCCAGCAACTCTGTGAACCAAAACCCCAACGTGTTGGAAGCCCAGGAGGCCTGCATACAGACACATGCACACACACATAGAAAGTCACATAAGCGGAACCACAGTTAACACATACAAAGAAAAGATAGAGTAATAGACACAAGACAGGGTTTTCATTCGGCTTTGGGCTATCAAGAATAAAAACTAGTAAAAACCACCATAAAAATGATATCAAACAGCTCATTGTGTGAGAAACACGTAAACAAATAAGTCTCCAATCGCATTTGCACTTATTCCATAAATTAGCATGTTACATTCATTGATAAGCTATACAAAAAGCAATTGGTTGGTTATAAGGGTGACATTTAGGAGATTTACTAACAGCCAGCGCAAACCCTCTTCTGGCGTTAAAAAAAAAACTACTGTCGGGATTTACTAAAGACACGCAGTGAAAAATCAGTGATGAAAATTACTTCATTGCATATGCATTTGTAAGAGGTTTCCCTTTCAGACACAAAATTCATGGGAGAAAAGTATTTAAATGAACCATGTAAGGTGATTTACTACGTTTGTGGTAGTCAGTTTACTAGTATTTTCACCATTATTTAACGCCACAAAGAAGCATGTCTAAACCAATTTTGCACCTGTGTTATTAGCAGATTTCCTGCACCTGATTACCTTTGGCCCCACACTAATTTGTGCTGCTCTTGGTAGATTGTAATGGTTATTATGGAAATGAGCTGGCGCATCTGTGGTCTTTAATTTGCACATTGCCAGCAGATCCCCCACAGAACTTTCTACTCCCATCGACGCTTCGACACTACTGTTTTATTTCCTATTTGGATTTATGTATATGCTTAATTTTTTTAAGATTAACTGTTAGATGCCAGTGTTTCCTGTCATAACTATATAAATATTTGATTTCAAAAACAGTATCATAGCTACTATATTTATTGTTACCATTTTAAATCTGTATTTAACCTCAGAATCATCTCAGTGTAAGAAGAGGTGCTGGCAGCTGTGCATTAAATTATATTATTATAATCTTAATTCAAGTGATGAAAGTCTGACAGTAATCAGTGTTGAGTACTACTGTAAGGTTAACCCTGATTAACGTTTGATTAACGGTTGAAAACATTTGTTATAAATTTAGAAAAGTAATCAAAAGTTAATCAACCATTCAAACGTTTTCATTACCAAATGTTTGCAGTTCCTGCCTGTGAAGCACATTATTTCTTTGCACTTTTAAAAGTATGGAACAAAGTGTAATCAGCAAATAAAAAAATAAATAAAAAAAAACACATATCTTACCATTGTTCTCTGCATACATCCTGACCACAGGCATCATCTCGAACAGTACTTTGGGTTTTGAATCAATGAGCTTGCAGTTCCTGCGGTCCCAGCCGGCCCCTTCCAGGTAGAGGCCATAAACATATACACCCTCTGCAGGAGGCTGCGTGATGTCATCCTTCATCCATTTTGTAACTTCATTACACAGAACCATACGGTCCAACGCCCACCCCTTGTTAGCACGAGTGATCTCCTGTCATTAACGTTTGATTAACGGTTGAAAACATTTGTTATAAATTTAGAAAAGTAATCAAAAGTTAATCAAATGTAATCAGTTGCATTACTTTAATAAAGTAATTGAAATAGTTACACTCATGCAAATATGTTTTTACAGACGTCCCCGTCAGAAACCATTATTATCCAAATAGGGCTAAAGAGACCAAAGATACCTTTTGGATAGGCCTACACTAAGTGAAAGTACAAAACAGCCTAATAAGGTATTTACTGTATGCACAAACAAATGCAACAGACACTTAAGTTACAGCCTGATTGTTATTCAGAAGGCAGTATTTTCAATTAGCTTATGATTAGCTCAGCTTGAGTAGTATATGAAAAGCAGAGTTAAATGAAGCTGTTGTGCTGCTTGGCTGTAGTTCATGTGAGGAGTTATATAAACCCGTTTGCTAAGCTTGAGCCCAGAACCTGAGGGTTTGATAAACAGATATAATTTATAAAACATATATAAATGGCTCTAAAATGTTAAGTTCAAAGCAAACGGTATATATGCACACATGACTGCACATACAATATGCCAATAAAAAAAATAAAAAATTTGTATTATTATGGGCAAGCCATTATATTGAACTTCCTCACATTTTATGGGCCTTATGAAATCCATTTTATTTTTTCAAAATTTTCTGCATTTTTTTATGAATTCTATTTTTAATGCTTTAATTACATTTTAGTAATGAAAACAGATGTCTAATCAACTGATGTTTTATAAAACTTGTTTATAAAACAATGTAATTTGTAACTTTAATGTGCAGGCAGTAACAAGTGAAGCATTCATGTTTTTAGTGTGTACATTATATGTCCTACACATTTCACACATCCCAAAGGCAGGCAACAACCTCTAACCTTTTTCCAGCGTGCAGGTATTCGGGAGTCGTACATGCAGTCCAGCGCGTCTCGCAGGTTCTCACTCATAATGATGGTTCCATCAATGGCCAGCTTCAGGTCACTCAGCGTGTTCCTGACCAGAACAATCACTCTCTGCATGCAATCAATCTCCTGCCGCAGGAAAATGTTCATGGGCTGAAGAGGACCCATGCTTATCAATCTCTCTCTGACCTGGATAAATGACACAATTTGAATGAATAACGAAGTATGTTGTTTTGTACAAGTGCTCAGCCCTAAGAACATTTGCTAAGACTGTATTGCATTGCATAGCATTGTTTAAGCGATATGCATTATTTTAGAATCTGGTTCAGTGAAGGTATTATTTATTATTAATCTGCTAAAGGAGACAATAACAAATATTAGTACTGATGCAATTTGCATGGGTGCAGTTCCCCAGTTTGTTTCCTAGCTTTTTGAGGATGCAACAGACTACTAAAATCTGGCATATTTTATTATCATTATACTTTATTATTCACTACCATGATCTAGCACCTGAAACAGTTCTTTTAAATATCAAAATTGCTTGTTTATACAGTATGTCTGAAGTTGTTTTTCTGCTGCCATGATCAGTAGAAAATGTACACAAACACTTCAGAATTCAGTTGACTGTCAGGTTTCAGAGGTCACTGCAGAGAACACACTGTTTTATTTACATGTAGCAACTAATTTTTTCCATCACTGAGTTTTAAATATTTTAGGAACACTCATGATTGAGACAGATCTGCTTCTCGCCGTTGTGAGAGATAATGAAGGCAAAAAGCCCTCGTGCACCCGAAGGCACATTTTTTCCTGCTGCCTTGTTAATTTGCAGATAATCAGAAGGGAGTAGCAGCCAATTACTGCCTATATGTTTCATAAGCACCTGCAGTTCAGTGTGAGAACATTTGTGAGCCTCAAAAAAGAAAAAGGCATCAGTGCAGGCAGTCTGTGACCTCAGCACTATCCGTCAACCCTGAGAATGTCCCCTTAGGACTCGAGCCAGACAGCAAAGGCCATTTGCTCCCATTGGGCCCATTGTATCAACCATACAAAATTTTGCTGCATCATTGTTGCCCAGTGTGAAGCGTTACCTCAGATGGTACAAAATCTGGAGGCAGTTTCTCCAGCATGTCATCTGCTAGCCGACCCACAATCGCCTCCCTGGTCTCTCCGCCTCCGCTGGAGCTGTCCTTTGGTTGGATGTTCAGGATAGTGTCTAGTACGTCCTTGGCGAGTTTGCTTTGGTAGGTGATGTCTGCATTTGGGTGGAGGCCGAACACCTCAGGGGTGTCATATGTGGGGAGACCCTGCAGGAGAGAAAAAAAAAAACAGATCAACTATCTATCTATCTATCTATCTATCTATATATCTATCATTTAGAAGGCTCAAAAGTATATACAATGTAATTGCATGAATCCTTCTAATCCCCCATTTAATCCACTGTCTAATGTCTGCTGCAGCAACTTCCCTCATTCATGCATCTTTTGTCATTAATCTGCAAACCCTTCACACATTTTGAATGAGCATTCTTTAATTGTACCAATAAAGCAAATGTGCTAAATACACAATAACCAGGATTTGAATTTATCATCAGTAAATCCAATTTATTTAAATCACATTAACTAACTGAATCTTTCTTGTTCCAAAGCTAGCCATATTTAAACAATGTTAAAATTGTTAAATAATATAACATAAAATAGATGCAAATAATTAATAAACTATGCTTGCATGATTAATTTTTTTGAGTGCATTAAGGTCTATAATTGGATTCTAAATTAAAATATTCTTGCAATCTTGCAATCAATTTTCACATGATATCAACAACCATTATAAGAGCTTACTCTCATTAGCTACAAAAGCTAAAGCATCTTGCATGATTTTGATAAATGGATGCATGTTTTCCCACATCTCTCTTCCTTTTTGAAGAGCAATCCTGATTAAAGTTGTTTATTAGTTGATTAATTAATGCATTCAGCATTGTGTACCAGCTATAAAAGTCGTCTCGCATTATACATTCATTCATCATAATTTCCATTCGACACAAAGCTTTCAGTAGACAACATGTGCTTAGAGAGATGCATAGCTGAATGAAAGCTAGCGTAACATGTCTTTTTTTTTTCTTCTTTTTTTAAGCAAAATGTCTTGCATGTTTCTCAAGGAGCTTTTGTATGTGGTTTCATTCACTAATGGTGATAACAGCATTGTGTGTTACACACTGAACAATGTTTTGGCGTGTATGCAGTGACTGCACGGACTGGCTCCTGGAACCGTGTTTGTCATTGAGTCTGAGAGAATCATCCTGCTGTGAGTTGGGGCTAAAAACATCCATCACAATCAGCTCAGACAGAATAAAGATCAGCCGTACTCTGCCGGCAGCTGTGCTATTTCTCTCACGAGGACACCACTGCTTTACATGACTCACTGCTTTTAATGTACAACTGGAATAAGGCCAGTGGGCTGACTGGGCTGAGGCTGGTTATGTTCCTCTTGGCACCTGAATAACTATTATGAGGATTGTATATATTGTAACAACGCACCGTTGTTCTATTGAACGTGGGGCTGACCAGAGCTAAGCTAGGCTATTAAACTTTTGCTAAGTTAATTGCTAACAGGTTGCTAGCATCTATACGCGAGACTTCTACTATGGTTAGTGGAAAGTGCGAACACTCGCGTCCCATACACCGCACGACCATGAGTGTCTTGGTGAGCAGAAGCACAGACAGAATAAATCAGCAGGAGGCAATACTGTCATCTTTCTCCTTTTATTCTGAATACAGAATCAGATCTCCACAAGCAAGGCCATATCGCCAAGTCCCTCCCCGACACATCTCTCTCCATGACGGTAACATCCACACTTTTTATAACAAGGCAGTAAATGAACCAAACCCACCCGAACTAACTTAAACATAAACAGACATAACATTTCTAACACAAAAACCCAACCATCTTGCTTAACTAACACGTAATTCCACTCTAAACGAATACCCATAATGCACCTGGCTGCTAGCGCTCACTGCCGGGTCATTACAATATATACAGTGTATATATATATATATATATTTTATTTATTTATTTATTTTTTCATTGCTGATGAATCTGCTTTATTCACACATATACAAACATACTGATTACATTACAGTTGACAAAAGATGGGCCTTTTTTATACTGGAAGTATAAAGACATATTTTTTGTCAGACTTCTCTTTTGGCACTTTCTGTTAGCATATACAAACTGTGCCAGATGCGACTTGGGTCATGAATATTAATTACTTTGTTCGCACCAACTCATTTGCTAAAAGAGGGCTGTTGGTAGACCTGTACAGTGGTATTACCATTTACTGTCTGCTCTTGTTAAACCCATTGCTAACATGATTGTCAGAGACTTCTGATTGAGAAAAAAACAAGAACTTGCACTGAAGTTGAAACGAACCCTTGATTTAGATTTAGATGTAGATGAAGACACTTAAATTTACAGTTTATGATTGCAAATGTAATATACAATACAGCTTATACACTTCTATGGCAAGGTACTTTGCATTATGCAAAGCGGTTGCCTAATTTATGTCTAGAAGATGTACAGGGAATTTGTTTCTACTTGGAGCAGTTTATTTATTTATTTATTTAAGTATTGGTACTCAGTATTGGCTGATTTTATTGCAAATGTTTACTGGTGCCAATCTGTTGTGAATCCGACTAGCCAACAGCCCACAGTGTTGTAATACACCACCACTGTCTATCTGCCAACACACTGTCTCACCTCAATCTCTCACCTCTTTCTAGTGACAAAATCTGTATAACAAATAGTACTGACTCCAAAGGGACACAGTTTCATTGGAACCTTGTATCTCACCTGCACATATTGGAGGTACTGGTCCACGCTATTGCATCTGGGAATACTGTAGCCTTTGTAGAAGTTGAAATCAGGGCTGAACATGTTCTCATTGAACCACACCTTTGCAAAGGTGTTCAAGAGGCGCTTGTCATAGTCATCAGTCACCCTACCACCATACTGGATCTCGCCGATCATGTATTGTACGGTGTTCCAGGACACACCCTGTAAAAAAAACTCATTCAAATTAAAATGCCAGGTGCTAAGTCTATTTGGAAACTTTTTGCATAGACCCTTGACAAAGTTGACAGATTAAATCATATACTTTTGTTTCATACAATTTATGTAATAGCATTTGCCTACAGAGGTGGAAAAAGCTGATATGTTCATGTCATACTTCAATACTAAAGCAAAAGAAGGACATTTGACTAAAATCCACATAATTCATAATGAACTCCAAGTTCCCTTTCAGTCGGTCACTTTCGATGTCATGTCGGTAATGACCGACGAATTGGGATCTCGCTTAAAGAGACCAATCCACTTCGAGTGTAAACTAAACGAGCCAATGCACATTGGCATGCGATGATTGCATCCAGCTGCAGCTGATCGCAGCGTGAGTATAACTAGGCAGCAGGTGCAATGCATACTCAGCTTTTCGCTTGGAGTCAAGCGGTAATATCATTCTGCTTCTGACTTTTTCTGCTTGAGGAAGACTGAATGAGTTCAGCGCGCTCTTTGAAGAGCTCTGGTGTTGGCGGTATGGCGCTTCAGTGGCGGTGGTTTCCTGTGTCGAGTGGATTGCACACATCAGGCTGCACTACCCCCTGTTTGTGTTGCAAGCGGCCGTCTCCCCTGTGCGCTTCAGCACATTAAAAGAGCAACTTCTAAAAGAAAATTCACAGGTGGACATCTTTTTAAAGACGACGTTGCGTCTGTACCACTCGAAGCTGAGACTTTGTAAAGACAACGTTGGGTCTGGGTATAGATGCCGTTCCAACCGTGCGTTTCTGGATGTGGTCATTATCTGGCGCCAGGTGATGTAACGATCGCTGCCTCACGTGTCAAGCACGCTGAGGCAGCATTTGTGGATGAGTCATGCTCTCATTGCGGGAGGATGACCGTCGCAGATTTGCGGACCAGGCTCTGTTTCCTGCAAAGGGGTGGAGTACCCGTGTCTCTGCCTAGATCTAGTGTTCCCCCTGGCAAAAGCCGGGGGGTGCTACTTCTGGCAGTTGTCGGACTGGTCTTACGGTGATGGTGAGGAATTACCCTCCGAGGAACCAACCTCCGAGGGCTCCTTCTTCCACCGGTACTTCGCAGCCAGTGGAGCTGCGCAAGCAACGGGCTGGACCCTCCCATGGGGTACCACTTGTATCCTTCGGCGCTCCCCCCGACGATCGGATGATGATCGCTGCAACGGAGGGTGAGTCAGACTCTGCTGTAGATGATGATGCCGAATTCGGATCCGGAGATGATGGCTATGCTTGCCCGGGCTGCCGAGAGGGTTGGGCTCGAATGGAAGCCTCCACCACGTCTCGAACCCTCGAGGCTGGATGATTGGTTTCTCGGGGTGGCACGCGCTGGTTCTCAGGGCCCCCCCCGGTGCTTTCTTTCCTGAGGTGCATGATGAGTTCACTGGATCATGGATGGCACCTTTCACTGCCAGAAACCGTTCCAGTGGCTCATCCTCCCTCACCACCCTTGATGGTGGGGCAGCGCGGTCGGTTGCGATGCAATTGTGTCCAACTACCGCTGCCACCTGGTGGGGAAAGCCATCGCTCCCCTCCCGGGCCTGTAGGCACTCATTGGCCCTGATCGGCAGTGCCTATGCGGCGGCTTGTGGGGAAGCTGCTTCTGCCTTACACGCCATGGCGTTGTTGCAGGTTCATCAGGCCAAGGCACTGAAGGACCTGCACGAGGGTGGACATGACCCAGAAGTTCTCAGAGAACTTCGCACCACTTACTGACCTTGCGCTATGTGCGACGAAGGTCACTGCGCGGTCTTTGGGCAGTGCGATGTCCACTATGGTGGTCCAGGAGCGCCATCTCTGGCTGTGTCTGGCCGACATGAGGGAGACCGACAAGTCTCGGGTTCCTAAACGCCCCTGTGTCCCAGACCAGCCTTTTCGGCGACGCGGTGGAGAATTTCACCCAGCAGTTCTCCACTGCACAGAAGCAGATCGAGGCCATCAAGCACATCCTGCAGCTGCTGCCTCCACCAGGCCGCCGGCGGCAGTGCCTCAGTCTGCTCATCGCTCAGGGCGGCCCCCTGCCGCCGTCCCAGCTTCTGCGCAGCAAACGCAGCAGCCTCCAGCAAAGCAGCACCATGGAGCCGGTCGCAGGGCAGTAACCCCGCCCGTCAAGGTCCCCACCAAACCCGGCGGCAAGTGGAGGAGCAAGAGGCCCTGAGACGGGCGACCCAGAGATGGAGAAGTCTGCTCTTCGGGAGATGGTGAACGCACCACTCCCTCCCCTGGAGGAGGGCCGGATGGAGAATCTTTTGTTTCAATTTTTTCACCACTGACTTCACGGTCAGTGGTACCCAAAACCTCGACAAAAGAGCAGTTTCCTCTATCTCTGGGTCCCCAGATGGGATGGGGAGTTGTGGCAATCCCGGATCACACTCGCCAGTGAGCAGCAGTGGGTGGTTCGAGAGTGCTGTAAAATGTACTACTCATGCACCCTCTGCCCGAATGCAGGTAGGTGTTGCACACACTCAGACCCTGCTTCGGACCTGCTACGAGACGCCCAGGCCGGGTCCCTGCCTTCCTCTTCGCTGCCCTACTGCGGGTACGTCAGTGGTTCCGTTGGTGCCACTTGTGCGGTATCTGGGGGCCTGGCTAGATCTCCCCAGTCCATTTCGCTGGCTCCTGCAGACCATCAGACTCGGCTATGAGATTCAGTTCGTCCGGCGTCCCCCCAAGTTCAGGGGTGTCCACTTCACTTCCGTGAGGGTTGCAGATGCCCGTCTTGCGTGCAGAAATCGCAGTCCTACTGGTGAAGGATGCGATAGAGCCGGTCCCTCCAGCCGATATGAAGACGGGGCTATACAGCCCTTACTTCATTGTACCCAAGAAAGGCGGTGGGTTACGACCGATCTTGGATCTGCATGTCTTGAACTGGGCCCTTCACTAGCTACCATTTCAAGATGCTCACGCAGAAACGCATCTTCAAGCGAATCCGTCCCCGAGATTGGTTTGCAGCAATCGACCTGAAGGACGTGTACTTTCATGTTTTGATCCTTCCGCGCCACAGACCATTTCTGCGGTTCACGTTCGAAGGATGGGCATATCAGTACAAGGTCCTGCCCTTCGGGCTGTCCCTGTCTCCCCGTGTCTTTACGAAAGTCACGGAGGCAGCTCTTGTTCCCCTCAGAGAGCAGGGTGTTCGCGTTCTCAACTATCTAGACGATTGGCTTATACTAGCAC
>NW_015635521.1:289658-306791 GCF_001515625.1 Sinocyclocheilus rhinocerous
GAGATCGCAGTCCTACTGGCGAAGGATGCGATAGAGCCGGTCCCTCCAGCCGATATGAAGACGGGGCTATACAGCCCTTACTTCATTGTACCCAAGAAAGGCGGTGGGTTACGACCGATCTTGGATCTGCATGTCTTGAACTGGGCCCTTCACTAGCTACCATTTCAAGATGCTCACGCAGAAACGCATCTTCAAGCGAATCCGTCCCCGAGATTGGTTTGCAGCAATCGACCTGAAGGACGTGTACTTTCATGTTTTGATCCTTCCGCGCCACAGACCATTTCTGCGGTTCACGTTCGAAGGATGGGCATATCAGTACAAGGTCCTGGCCTTCGGGCTGTCCCTGTCGCTCCATGTCTTCATGAAAGTTGCGGAGGCAGCCCTTGTTTCCCTGAAAGAGCAGGGCATTCGCGTTCTCAACTACCTCGACGACCGGCTCATACTAGCTCAGTCTCGGGATCAGTTGTGCGAACACAGGGACCTGGTGCTCTTGCACCTCAGCCGGTTGGGCCTTCGGGTTAACTGGGAAAAGAGCAAACTCTCCCCGATGCAGAGGATCTCTTTTCTCGGTATGGAGTTGGATTTGGTCGAACAGACAGCACGCCTCATGCAGGAACGTGCTCAGTAGGTGTTGAACTGCCTGAATACGTTCAAGAGCAGGACGGCGGTCCCACTGAAACAGTTTCAGAGGCTCCTGGGTCATATGGCAGCTGCAGCGGCAGTCACGCCGCTGGGGCTGCTTCATATGAGATCGCTTCAACACTGGCTCCATGGCAGAGTCCCGAGGTGGGCGTGGCAACGCGGCATTCAACGGGTCCAAGTTACACCGGCCTGCCACCAAATCTTCACCCCGTGGTCAGAACTTGCGTTTCTCCAGGCAGGAGTGCCCCTAGAGCAGGTCTCCAGGCATGCTGTGGTTCACACGGATGCCTCTGCCACCGGCTGGGGGGCCACGTACGACAGGCTTGCAGTGTCGGGGGTATGGACGGGCCCCCAACTGCACTGACACATCAACTGCCTAGAGTTGTTAGCAGTACGCCTTGCCTTGAACCATCTCAGAGGGCGCTTACGAGGGAAGCACGTGCTGGTCCGAACGGACAACACTGCGATCATTGCGTACATCAACTGACAAGGTGGTCTACACTCCCGTCGCATGTTGCAATTTGCCCACCACCTCCTCCTCTGGAGTCAGAAGCATCTGAGCCCGCTCGTGCCATTCACATTCCGGGTCTTCTCAACCGTGCAGTCGACGAGCTGTCACGAGCTGCGCTCCCCAGAGAGTGGAGACTTCATCCCCAGACGGTTCAGCTGATTTGGAGACGTTTCGGAGCCATTCAGGGAGACTTGTTTGCCTCTCCACAGACCTCTCACTGCCAGTTGTTTTACTCTCTGACCGAGGGAACATTCGGCACGGATGCACTGGCACACAGCTGGCCGCAGGGCCTGCGCATGTATGTGTTTCCCCCAGTGAGCCTTCTCGCACAGACACTGTGCAAGATTGGAGCGAAGGCTGTCTCCCTCCACCCTTAAAGCCTATGTGGCTGCGATTGCTGCAAACCACGACCCCGTGGAAGGGAAGTCGGTAGGGAGGCATGACTTGCTAGTCAGGTTCCTTAGGGGGGCGAGAAGGTTAAATCCTCCCCGGCCACCTTCTATACCCTCTTGGGACATGACCTGAGGACCCGGCCCAGCTACGTGCCCAAGGTTCCTACTACCCCCTTCAGGGATCAGGTGCCCCCGGAGGAGGAAGACCCAGTCCTAGCTTTGCTCTGTCTCGTCCGAGCCTTGAGATGGTACGTAGACCGGACACAAAGCTTCAGGACCTCAGATCAGCTCTTTGTCTGTTACGGAGGCCGGCAGAAGGGGAATGCCGTCTCTAAGCAGAGGATGGGCCACTGGATAGTCGATGCCATGGCAGCCAGACATGGCAGAACATCCAGTGCCTGGCCCTCACTCGATGAATCCGTGAGAACCGGTAGAGGGCTGGGTTCCATATGTAGAGACCTAAGTGGATCCCATATGTGTAAATTCCACGGTATAGGCTCAGAGCCCATGTTTCCCCGGCAGACTTTCTGCCATTTTATAAGATAGTTACAATCACCTCTAATCTTCCATATGCACCTAAACAGTTGTTCATATGTGTAAGTGCTTCCGAAACCTCCTTCGGAAAGGATGGGGCTTCCACAACGTTCCTGTTCCAAGTGGTACGGGTACGTTTTCCCAGTGTTATCCAATCTCACTGAGTGGGTAGTGTCTTATGACAACAGTGACTAGCCTTCTTGTTGCGAGCCCCGACCTACGCCGAAAAGGGGCGCAGGAGGCTCGCACAGGACACTGGAAGGGGCAGCATCCATGGCATTTTGGTAGGGATTCCAATTCGTCGGTCATTACCGACGTGATGTCGAGAGTGACCGACTGAAAGGGAACGTCTCGGGTGCGTATCTAACCCTCGTTCACTGAAGGCTGTACCACCGCTGAGCGGCCGGGTCACCGGCTTGGTTCCTCAGTGAAAACCTGAGTATGCGTTGCACCTGCTGCCTAGTTATACTTGCACTGCGATCAGCGGCAGCTGGATGCAATCATCATCGCATGCCAATGTGCATTGGCTCGTTTAGATTACACTGAAAGTGGATTGGTCTCTCTAAGCGAGATCCCAATTCGTCGGTCATTAACGATGTGATGTCTCCGTTCCCTCCTTCAGGGAACGAGGGTTACATATGTAACTGAGACGGTTTTTTTTTTTGTTCATGTGAAAAGATTAAAGATGTATAATTATAGAAATTATCTTTAAATCTCAGCACAGATTAAACAAAAAACTTTTTGGAATGTGTTTATGACTTATTTGGTTGATTTCATTTTTATTTCATAATTGTGATGCCAGTAACACAGCTGCTCCATAATGCAACTCTCACCTTCTTGGTGTCTATATCATCCAGGTGATTCTGGACAAACTGTATCGTTGCATTGAAGTCAGCCTGGTTGAACTCATATGGAATGTTCCAACCTAAAGGTCCAAATTTTCGCCTCTCTTGGACAGTGGAATGGAGGAATGCCACACCGTACAACATGGGCCTCCACTGGACCATGTTACTCACATCAAGAAGATCCTGACTGATACCTGGAAGACATTATTAGGCAACACCAATTTCAAGACTTTTATAATTATTAACACAACCCACACATACCTTTTTATTCATGAAACTGACATATCATTAACTTGATTATCTTTGAATAATGAGGCTCTTCTATAAATAATCATCCAGCCCAGATTTCTATAGCTCCATTAATGTTTCTAATCCATCAGTAGCCTCAAGTGATGGTTGAATCTTTCATCTCAAACAGGCAGAGTAAAAAAAAGCTTCTAAGATAGCCTGAGCTTGACATAGAGTCATGGAAAACTGACAGCTGAAGAAAGACTAAATATCCAGAGATGCCAGGCTCACCTACATAAGTCCTCTTAAGTCCAGCTTTCAGTCCCTCAGGAGGCTCGTTGGTAAATTTGATTGACATTTGCAGGAGAGTGATAGGAAAGTGTCTGTGGACCTCAGTGGTCATCCACAGTCTGAAGGTGTCATGAACGCTGTCCGTCTCTGTGATTGTATCCATGAGTTCATCCATAAAATGCAGACCCAAATGACAGTTTTGAAGTAAAGCCCAGCCTCCCTAATAGAAAAAAATAAAATAAATCAACACTTTTGGGGGGAATCAGCCTAGGAATGGCTTATTGTTGTTTCTGAATATATTAAGCTGGCACAGGAGCAAGTTTTAACATCAAAAATGGTTGAGTATGTACATACATTAGCCATGGAGTGCTGCAGAAGTTTGCATGCATGAACTTCCTGCCCTTGTCCCATTGAGACGTAACGAGTTTCAATTCTCTGTCGTTTACCCAGGGCTATGATTGGGTCTGTTGGGTCTGAACCCATAGACAGGAAGCAGATGAGAGGAGTGCGAGGGTCCGACTCCTCCCAGGTCTTCTCCAGGTCCAGAATCACTCCCTCAGCGTATCTCTCCCCCATTGAGTGCATTATGTACTTTCGTGCCTTTCAATTACACAATAAAAAACAAGTAATTAGCCTGATGCAATTAAAAGTCGTCACATATGTTACCCTTGGGAGATATTATCAGGAAACACGGTGTTAGCTTTCACTGTTATGCTGATGATACTCTTATTTATATGGTGCTTTATACAATACAGATTTGTTCAAAGCAGTTTTACAGATATAAACAGAAAAACAGTGTTGCAAAATTCAACTGGTACAAAGTAACTTCAATTTTAGCAATTCTACAAAATATTACTCAGCTTAATTTAGTACATTGTTGATTCAGTTAGTTCAATAACAGAGTCAATATTACAAAGTATTACTCAATTTAGTTCAAATTTGATCCGGTTCAGTTCAGTACCAGTGCTATTGCTGTTCATCAATTGTGAAACTAGTTCAAAGACAGCTCTACTGAAGACAATATTATCCAGCTCAATTCAGTTAAAGTTTTGCTGTCATCCGATAGTGCAGTCACATCGATAGTGATAATTGTCTTTTAAGCCCTAAATGAGCTGAAACTCCATTAGGTGATAGCAGAGGTGAAAATGGAAAAACCACCATTAACTGTCATAAAAAAATATTGTGACACTGACTTCATTATGATTACATTCCTACCTGAGCAATGGTTCTATCTGGACACCAGGATCGAATAAGAAGCAGTCGTCTGAAACAGTCCAAAGCCTGGTCATATGCATTTGGGATTGGTTCTTCTTCTGGTGCTTCTCGATCAAACCAGCTCTTCCACTGTTTCTCATGACGCGCAATCTGTTAATGCACATGCACACATGTACACAAAAGTAAACGATTCTGATACTTATTTGGACAGCTCACATGAAATTGTTTTGAGACGTTGTCATGTTCTGTGGGCTGCTATACAACTCTAAAACCTAATAATCACAATTTAAACAGCATTTTTGTTTATTTTATAGTTTTACACTTTTAGTTTTTTCAAAAGAGTCAAAATATATGACCTCATATTATTTACTGAACCATAAAGGGATAGTTGAACCAAAAATGCAAATTCTGCTATCTTTAACATCTGCATGACTTTATTCTGCAGATATTTTGAAGATGTTGGTAACCACTCAGCTTTGGTTACCATTGACTTTCGCTTTTTGGACAAAAAGCACTTATTTCTTATGAGTCATTTCTCAAAATATATTATTTTATGGCCTATAGAAATGCTTGGTACAACATGAGGGTGAGTAAATGATGACAGAATTTTATAATGTATTTTTTATATTTATTTTTATATTTAAATAAAATGTTTATTTTATATTTATTTATACTTTAATATATTATATAGCATCAACAATTAAATGGTTTGGACTTTCAACAGTTCAATAAACTATACATAAAATAAAAATATTCTGAATGTTTTGTCTGATCAAAAATCATTCAAAGGCAAAGACTGAACATAATGAGACTTGGATAGCATGGATTTCTGGTATGTCATGACATATATTGTATAATGCATTCTTGTGTGTGGATTAACAGTTTTCCTGTAGTTGCAGTGCTCCAGAAATGGTTAATTAAACAAAAGGCTTTTAATCTGATTTCTTTCAGCCACAAGTAATTGATTTAGAGTTTGCCAAAGTGAGCTCATTTCACACTGCATTGAGTATGAAGTTCCCTTGGGCAGTCATGGCCTGCCAATCAGCCGTCAGTGTGAGTGTCTGTGAATGTATTTGTGCCTCTGTGTGTGTGTGTGTGTGTGTGTGTGTGTGGACAAGATGAATCAAATATTGACATGTTTACTGCAAAGCGGGAGCAGTGAGATAGATTTAATGAGGAAAGGGAGCTCAAAGCGACAGATACTCTGTCTGTGTGTGTGTGTGTGTGTGTGTGTGTGTGTCTTCCATGTGCTGATGTGTCTGATCCTTTAAGAAACCATGTGTGTATAAGTGTGACCACACACCTGATCTAGAATGTCAGAGAACTGCCACAGCTTGCTCAGCTCCACCAGGTTAAGCCATGTTATGTCCAGGATCCACTTTGCAGCTTTGGGTGGACAGGCCTTCAGGTCCAACGAAGCACCTCCTGGGCGACATCAAGAAAACAGATCACATGTAGTACTTCCTGCCTTGTTCTTATTATGATGTTTTATTTATTTATTTGTTTGCTTGTTTGTTTGTTTATTGAAGCTATTATTGCATGTTGCTGACTATGTTCAGAATGGAATACCAGCTGACTTAATATACTATATAATTTTTTTTAAGTATTACGTGAAACAGTAAGGTTGTATAGATTAATATGAACTAACAATAAACAATGCTTATTAAGCCATTATTATTTATTAAAGTTATATTCTTATTAGCTCCATTTGTAAGAATTAACAACTTAGAAATTCAGCAAGGGAATGAAATTCCTATCAAATAATATTCTAACAATAATTATAATTTGATTCACAGGTTATTGAATGTTAAATCAGAAAAAAAATGTGTATATATGTTTTTTTTTATTTTTTTTTACTGGTTTGAATTTAAATGAGTTATAGTTTGGGGTACCAGATAGACAGATGTTAAAACAAAAAGTGTTATAACCATCCCCAGTCTCCTTCCACAAATCGTCTGTGGAATTTATATTCCTGTATTCACATCTTGTCTATTGTTGTTTGTTGTTATACTCTTTATTTATTGAGTTTTGGGTTTAGTCTTGCCTTGTTTTGAGTATAGTTAACTGAAATATTGACTTCCTCCTATTTTTGAATTAATAAAATACCTCTTTTCTTACAATTATCTTGCCTAAACAAAGAAGTTCTTCTCTGTTCTTGGAACACTAAATTGCAATGGTACATACGTAGGGACCTCTTATTGCAAATACAATATCTCGCTATGATCGCAAGAAAAGCTCATGTCTTATTGAAACAGAATGAGACAAACTACAGTGCAGCAAAGAGGGGGAAAGTGGCTCTCACAAGAGTACATTAAAGAGCAGAATGGTATTAACTGGCTTGACGTGCACTGTTAGCACAGGGAATCAAAATTGACCTTCTAGGTAATGGGCCACTTCTCTGACCACAAGACTACCTGATCTCTCAGTGATTAGCTAAATTTCGGATCTGATGCTTTCATGAAGCAAAACCACATGAACCAGCAATGATAATCACATAGTAGTTCATCAATCTGCAGACTCGCCAAGGACTCCTTGTGAACAACATGTACAGATCACAAATTGCAAAGAGCCAATAAATATGATTTTGGAAAGCATGTTACCCAGAAAAAAAGGTATTCACAAAAGCTTCTAATGGCAAATCCACAGTCGACTCTCTCCTCATTCTCGTTATTGTGCTTTTGGTTTGAAATCTCAATGTACCCAAGACCATGTTTTTTAATATATCATTTAGAAATTACAGTCTCTTGTCAATGTCTGTATGTATGAATTTGTTCTTGATTCTGGGCCCAATACAAGTTAAACTATATCGGCAGCATCTGTGGCATGCTATTGATTACCGCAGAATTACTTCTACTAGTCATTCCACAGCAAAAGCAGTTTGTTAAAGAATTTATATAGACATATTTTGTACAAAAATGTGCTATGTGATCAAGATTTCTAAATAGTGTTGGAGTGATGGAAATACGATATAAAGATAATTAATTTCTGGTCTATGCAAACACTGCAGACAGGAATGTCTATATCCATATATATTATTCTTTCATGTATCACATGAATGTGTGCCAGGTTTACATGGTCACAACAGGAGCTAAAATTATAGCACACTAATAGCTCTAGAAGCCTAGCCTGAAGTGTTCCTGCTGCTCAGCTCTGCCTGTACCTGTGGCTCCAACAGACTGCCTTAACACCTCTCTCTGTACCCCATTAATAATGGATTTATATATCCATTAGTATAATATATAAACTGTGTCTGAACTTATGTATTTGAGATGTACTGTAAAATTCAGCAGCAAGTCACATAGACTTGTTCATAACTGTTGTCCAAGAATATTGGTAGACCGATTACTCTCTTACTGAAGATCCTAGAAAACAGAGAAACTGAAGAAGAACGAGAAAGATTCTGACCATGCCAGAAAAACAGAGGGAAAAAAAGAGTGAGAGAGACTCGTGGGAGCCGGGAAGCTTTCTGACCTTTAATGAGGGTCAGAAACTCCTCGTGTTTGACCCTGTTGCTCTGCATGTCGATCTTGAGAGTGAGCAGCAGGGTGAACAGGAATTTGTGTTCTTCGTACAAACCCCGAGCTGCGTACTTGTGCACCTCAAAGGTCATGTACTCGATGATGTTGGCGATCCGCTTACTTGTAATTGGACTCTTTGAGGACCTACTCCCCAAGAGAAAGACACAAGGTTACAAAGGATTTACTGATAACAAACTCATGTAGAAGCTTACTCACTGCACTTTCACATCTCACGTGGACAGTATGACCAACAAACATAGTGATGTTATGACATCAGTATCATGTGAATGTACATTTTATTATCTCCCCAACATTTCATGGTGGGGTCAATGTAAGCACAATATGGGCTTGAGGTATAGGCCTCAAATGGGTTTGTTCACGAAGTTGGCCTTATTTTAATTTGTCCCAGTCTGAATTAGCTCATATATCTCATACAGAACCTATCTGGGACTAGTTCAGAGTAAAAAAAAAAAACCCATCTGGGGCCCATACCTCAAGTCTACATTTCACATGATGAACTGATAAATCGGTGATAAAGACAAGAAAACAGTTTAGTCTCATGCCATTTTGAGAAACTAATTTAAATGGGGTATGAAATGACAAATTAGTTTTACTTGGTCAAGGACAAGTCGAACAAGCCCAGGAACTGGCGCAGAGAGGTCTGATACATCACGTTCACCATGCTCATCTCCGTGATCAGAAAGTATAAAATGCTTCCTCTTGTGGCAACTACACACAGAAAAAGAAGGTGTCAACAAAGGCCTTGCTTACATCTGGTATTAACATCCATCTGAGATACAACTAGACATGGCCCCTTTGTCAGTGAACCTTGAAAGAAGGGTCTTATGTTGTGACTTATTGCATCTGGGTCTGACTGCATGATTAAAACCAGGGTTTCTCAAGCAATTTTGAGTCTCTTCAGTGATTTCTTACTGCTCAGCTCTCTGAAATACTTGATTCTGATTGGTCATTCATGATAGGCCCGTGTCTTGAGGTACTACGTGGCAGTGCTGCAATGCATGCAAGCCCCTCGTTTGCTATTCAAATCGATGAATCAACCAACATTTTGATTGTAATAACAGATGAGTGTTTCCACTGCCTGGATCACTATTTCACACAGAATGGCCTTGATTGGAAAAATTGCGTAGGCCTTTAAACAGATGGTGTGGTCTCAATGACTGATAAGCATGATGGGGTTGGTAGGGAAATTTGGAAAAGCATCTGAGGTGGAATTGTTCCACAGTTTTTACACAGCATTTAGCAAATGCAATGTCAGTGATAGACATTACTGACAAAACTATTAACCTTGGGAAGAACAATTCATTTTTAGGTTAGTTTGGTTTCAGTCTTGTGTGACCAATTAAAATCAGACAATTGTAAAGGGACTGTCACAATGAAAAGTTTCAAGAAGTTTTAAGTTGTCTTTTCAAATTTACCAGCAGGTGCACACATATCTGAAGGATACATTTCACTGCATCTGGATACCATAATATCAGACTGACAGTCTCAAGTGTGACATTAAATCTTCAATACAAGTTTGTTTACCACATAGTCTGCTTAATGATTTAAAATGTTTGTGCAATAATTAAATTAATTAGGATATAATAAGCAAATGGATCTAAAATGAAGCCTAGACAGTACAGTACATTTTACTTTTTTAATTGTTGCTCGCAAAAAATTGGGGGGGGGGTTGTGTAAAGAATTTCAGTCAGCAGCAATGGTTGATTAAAAGATCAGTAGGCATTTGTTACATTAAGTTTTACAGCTTGTGGTTATTCTGATAATTGTCACATTGTAAGACTAACAAACTAGAAAGGATGCAACTGCTCCATGTATCACTAAAAGAAAAATGCTCCGTGCTCCATGTATCACTAAAAAATCACTAAAGGAAAGACAAGCTCTAAGCCCTCACCGGGTCTATATTCCTCACGGGCCGCATTGATCTGGATCTCAGTCTCAGCAGCGATCTGGAGTTTCTGTGTGACCTCCTCTGCAGTGCGTTTCGTGTTTCCCAGCACTGTGATGAGGCTCTCGTCATCCACCAGGGAGCCCTGCGTGCTAGTCAGCCTAAAAAGTAAATTATCCTCCAGTTCCTTCATTTTACGTTTATTGGCCGTCACATCCTCCAGCAGGTCAATCCGCTCCTTCTCCAGTTCCTGACAAATCCAGAAACATCACACAGTCATTTCTCACCACACAAACATCTTTATAATTTGGCTATTAATTGGCATATACATTTTGTGATTATCGATTGAATTGCCTGTTTTGTTTATGTCATTTAATCCTGCTGCACAGGGACAGAATGACATGAACAAAATGTAATAAAATAATATTAACATGTCTAAAATGTTCTTTTGGGGCTATACAGCCCTGATCTACTTTTCATTCATACTTATATTTTTGGAGCCCAACCCAAAAATCACATTGTAGTAGTATACTGTAATATCAATTATGATTATCTTTATTCTAAAATATTAACATCTGATTATGCAGTAGTAATACATTTCATGTTGAAAAACAAAAAAATTAAATCACTAAAAGACAGACGAGCTCTAAGCCCCCACCGGGTCTGTATTCCTCGCGGGCCGCATTGATCTGGATCTCAGTCTCAGCAGCGATCTGGAGTTTCTGTGTGACCTCCTCTGCAGTGCGTTTCGTGTTTCCCAGCACTGTGATGAGGCTCTCGTCATCCACCAGGGAGCCCTGCGTGCTAGTCAGCCTAAAAAGTAAATTATCCTCCAGTTCCTTCATTTTACGTTTATTGGCCGTCACATCCTCCAGCAGGTCAATCCGCTCCTTCTCCAGTTCCTGACAAATCCAGAAACATCACACAGTCATTTCTCACCACACAAACATCTTTATAATTTGGCTATTAATTGGCATATACATTTTGTGATTATCGATTGAATTGCCTGTTTTGTTTATGTCATTTAATCCTGCTGCACAGGGACAGAATGACATGAACAAAATGTAATAAAATAATATTAACATGTCTAAAATGTTCTTTTGGGGCTATACAGCCCTGATCTACTTTTCATTCATACTTATATTTTTGGAGCCCAACCCAAAAATCACATTGTAGTAGTATACTGTAATATCAATTATGATTATCTTTATTCTAAAATATTAAAATCTGATTATGCAGTAGTAATACATTTCAATCCTACATTAGTCTTTTCTGCATATTTTAAGGTGGCCTGATTAATGAGGCTTCATTTATAAATCAGTGTTTAATTTTTTTTTCATGATGATAAAACATTCACATGATTAAGATGTATTATCTTTTTTTCAGACAGCACAAATTTATTAACACTTTAAATACATTATTTGTCATAGAACGTTTAAATTATTTTGTTTAAAACAATATTTTACAATAATGTAACTGTAATGACTTTGAACATTCAGGGTTTTACAAAAGGTCAAACATTGAAACATTTTGAATTTTAATAGAACCCAGCAACATACAAAGGTATGTCAACAGCCATTTCCTGTTTCTACTCCACACACACACACACACACACACACACACACACACACAAAAGTCCTCTGTCAAAGGTACTTGAGCGGAAATGTTCTCTGGTAAATACACAGTACATGTCAATGACTTACACTACATATTTTAATGCAGTTTAGTAAACCTTTGACATAAAAATTTTAAAAACAGATAACAGACCAGTGTCAAGGTGCTGAGCCACGAGACCTGAGTCAAATACCTAAATTTCCATCTTCAAAATAGTATGATAGTATAGTGTGCAGTCAATTTTGCTCGGTTAGCTTTCACAATCCTAGCATTACCAGTCAAATGCTTTTTTGCTTGCTGTCCAATTGTACCTTTTCAGTTCCCCATCAGGCAGAGATGACTAACTAGCCTCAGGAGAGGTCATGAAGCTATTATAATTCAGACTGGTGCTGGGTGGCATGTGGATCTGTACTCTTATTAGGCTGAGTGTAAAGAGGTGATATGGGTTTCAGGCCCTTATTCCTGATTGACAAATCAATGTCCAGCAGTGAATATGTTCTGAATGCCACTTTAATTTTCTCCACCTGGGAATCTGCAGGTGCTATCAAAGCCCATCTGACTGTGCTAGGCTGAAATGAGCTGAGATGACAGCGATTCTCCATAACAATGTGCAGTACTGCAAGATACCTGTAGCTTTGATTTAGTTCCTTCTTAAGCTTGACATAGCTGTGGGCTCCAATTTGAGATGCTATGCACATACTGTATATTCTATGTCAAGCACCATAAAACTTACAACACCAGCGATATTTTTGATGGCAAGATTTCTTTTGAATTATGTTTATCTTTCTTTTCAGTTTAAGAATAAACTTCACTAAAATGTGTTCAGCATTAATGAATAAAAAACAAACAATACTATGCCAAATGTATTTGTATAGTGCTTTTTACAATGCACTGTTTCAAAGCAGCTTTACAGAAAATCATGTTTTTATTATATCAGTAACATTTTACAATAACGTCTAACATTAGTCAATGCATTAGTTAACATGAACTAACTATGAGCAACATATTTTTACAAGATTAATAATAATAGCTTATAACCTAACCCTAATGTTTTATTTGGCAGATTAGAGTTGGGCAATGCATACATACTTTTTGCGACAATCTACCAGTACATATTATATATATCGTCCTAAGCAAGTATACCGTATGACTAACATAGCCAAGATTTGCTATAGTATATATTGCTTTACTTGAGTATAATGTATGCAAGTATTATATCCAGTATAGTACTATATCCAGTAATATATCCAGTTATTGATATATCAATGGGCAATAATACAGTTTACATTTGATGATACATTTGTTGATTTGTCGATATAACAATCAAACAGTTGATTTTTGCTATATAGTATGTCTCGAGTACTGTGTGTCACTGGGTATGGTTGGATATACTTGTAGTAGAAACTAAATTTTCAAAAATTAAATGCATTGCTTCTTCAATCAATATTTTACATGGAATCATTTTAGCAGTGCTGATGATGAAACAACAGAGATTTGTTAGATAAAACAGTTGAGTCTCTATGACTATGTTGAATTTTAGTAGTCTTTCAGTGTACAAAGATTTGAAATTCACGCTCTTTGTCCAGTGACCCTAAAAATTGACCGAAGCACTCTCTCTCTCTGGCTTGCTGTGCCATAGAAACATGTCTCTGAGATTTTCTCTTTTTTTCTCATGTAGGACCATAGGGACCTTTATGAGGAACACCAGAGTATAAGTGAAAAAAGCATATCTTTGAATGCACCACCAAAAGGTTTAAATAGCCTTTTCTAAAGCATGGCTTTACACAACTTCACATTGCATGTCAAGCATTATCTGAAATTACAGTACAATTAACCTAAGTGACTTACAAATGTGAAAAAGAAAAACAGTCTATTTATGTAAAAAAAACAAAAAAAAAACCCACTGGTCATTTCGGCAGTAGACTGAATGATGCTCAAGCGGTGAGTGGTAATCTACTTTGGCTAGTAGTGGCCAATTACCTGCCTTTCAGCAAGGACGAATGGTCGAATGTTACATCACCTAATTGCTATTCATAAGCCAAGCTATAAAAGTTTAAAATAGCCCCCCAACACACATTTCAGATCATTATTATACCCATTTTTTAACACACAAGTTCACTTTCAAAGGGCCCATACCTGTTTCTCAGTGAGAATAACTCTTCCCAGTAGCTGATCTTCCAGGCCCCTCATAGTAACGGTGAAGTCGATAATGGATGTCCGTGCGCTGATCTCAGGAGTGTATGCTGGGTTGGGCAGCTTGGTGGTCACATAGAGACGGAAACCCTTCATTACATCCACTTCTTTATCACCTACTTTCACCTGATGACAAGAATGAGTCAGAGATTTAAAACTCAGTGAAGAGCTGCTCTGACATCAACATGAAAACATAAAGTATTTGAAGAGTAAAGACACACTAGAGGATGACTAGAGTTCACACTAGAGTTCCATATCTCAAGATGCTTCTTAACCCTAGAAGACCCAAATATAAAATTATTTCACCTTTTAAATATTGTTGTAGGAGGCCTCTAATACGGAAATATATGTGTTTTTACATTTTTTAAATTTTAATCAGTTTTTAGTGAAATAATATCGCAACGTTGGGCTCTTTGGGTAGCAGAATTTCAGTGGTTTTACTCAGTCTGAACAAATGTAAAAAAAAATCATCTAAAGGTTCATTTGCTGGGTGAAATGCTCCTGTAACCCCATTACAATAGTCTATATATATGTATACACACTAATAATCACACAATAATGATAAAAAAGTCATTTTTTTATGAAGAAAAAAATTTATTATAAAAAATGATCTGATTATATTTACAAAACCTGATGAACTGAATGAAAGCTTTAAAATATTCTTCATGACTTGACTTGAAAACTTTCTTCTCTTGTATCGCAGTCCATCTCAAAGTCACCATTCTCATTTTGGACAGCATCAGTGATATATCATACACATATGATGAGACGGTGTTTCTTGGCTGGTGGCATTCTGAAATGGAGAAAAACAATGATTATTTTCCAGGCTAAATATATAAGTGGAAATTGATCCACATACACATTTTAAAGAATTCACTCATTCACAGAATTCACACAATACTTTCTGATAGCTTATTGTGCCCTTTACTTATCACGCTAATAGCACTTTTCAGAATATTATCACCTGTCCCTCATGCAGCAAGCAGATAATTGGGCAAACAAGCAAAGGACCATTTAAGTACATTTTATAAATTATAAGATACAGATAGTTTAAAATATTGCTACACAAATACTTTCAAATTATTGAAGAAATAATTGATTCTTCAACTTGAACTTATCAATTTATAATCATAAAATCTTGATTGAATCTCAAAATGGTAACAAAAATAAATTTAAAACGTGTGAATGATCAAAAACAGTATGTTTCTATTAGAACTTTTTCACATGGAACAGAGGAGAAATACAATTCATCCATGTAATGGATCCAAGGTGCACAGGCAAATTTTGCTACCCCTTTAATCCAACGTTGCAAAATTACAACACTGACATAACAAGCTCAAAATCTAAAATGATCAATGCATTCAACAATACCTTAATATCTACATGATCTACACATATTAATAATCACAGAAAAAATAGTTTAGGCATTTTACTTACTTGAATGTAGATTTATCCAGTCCAGTAATACAAGATGATGTGCTTCAAGGGAAGTTCGCAGGTTGTGTTAGTTTATGGCCAGGTAAATAGGCCTATTGTTAAAATCTAGCATCCAATAGCATTGCAGGGCTGAAGAATAGGACCCATTAGTTGTGTAAATGTGGTCTTAGAGAAAAAAAAAACATGAGCAGCTTTATTTTAGTCAAGCTAAACCTGATGTTGTAATCAGAATCAGAAGAGCTTTATTATCAAGTATGTTTACACACACAAGGAATTTGACTTGACGACAGGAGCTTCCAGTGCAGAAGAAAGTGCAGACATAAATAGGAATAACACAGTAGGGATGGAATATAACACTAATATAAGAAAACAAAAACAGAATTAAATAATGTACTATATACAGAATAGAAGTATAGGAAAATTTTTTGTATTTGTTTAAATAAATATATTATTATAACAGATATGTTATAAGTGTGCAGATATATTATTTACAAAGTGTACAGTTTACAAGTGTACAAATTTTGGATTCTGTGAATAAATATGTCAGTTGTGATGGACGATGTATAATTATGAAAGTTTAATTGTTCAGGCTGAATATAGCCTGCGGGAAAAAAACACACAAGCGATTTGACTTGACGACAGGAGCTTCCAGTGCAGAAGAAAGTGCAGACATAAATAGGAATAACACAGTAGGGATGGAATATAACACTAATATAAGAAAACAAAAACAGAATTAAATAATGTACTATATACAGAATAGAAGTATAGGAAAATTTTTTGTATTTGTTTAAATAAATATATTATTATAACAGATATGTTATAAGTGTGCAGATATATTATTTACAAAGTGTACAGTTTACAAGTGTACAAATTTTGGATTCTGTGAATAAATATGTCAGTTGTGATGGACGATGTATAATTATGAAAGTTTAATTGTTCAGGCTGAATATAGCCTGCGGGAAAAAACTGTTCCTGTGCCTGGCTGTTCTGGTGGTCAGTGCTCTAAAGAGTCGATGTGAGTGTCCCACTTCATGTCCTGAGATATGGTGGTGCCCAGCAATCTGAATGACTCTACTGCAGCCACAGTACTGTTCATGACGGTGAGTGGGGGGAGTGCTGGGGGGTTTCTCCTGAAGTCCATGATCACCTTCACCATTTTGAGCGTGTTGAGCTCCAGGTTGTTGTGACTGCACCAAACAGCCAGCTCTTTAAGTCAAGTCACCTTTATTTATATAGCGCTTTTAACAATACAGATTGTGTCAAAGCAACTGTACAGCATTAATTAGGAAAATAGTGTGTCAATAATGCAAAGTGACAATAGTAAACACTAATTTTTCAGTTAAAGGCAGTTCATCATTGAATTCAGTGATGTCATCATCAGTTCAGTTTAAATAGTATCTTTGCAATCAAGTCAACAATATCGCTGGAAATGAAGTGTCCCCAACTAAACAAGCCAGAGGCGACAGCGGCAAGGAACCAAAACTCCATCGGTGACAGAATGGAGAAAAAACCTTGGCAGAAACCAGGCTCAGTCGGGGGGCCAGTTCTCCTCTGACCAGACAAAACCAGCAGTTCAATTCCAGGCTGCAGCAAAGTCACATTGTGCAGAAGACTCATCTGGTTCCTGTGGTCTTGTCCCGGTGGCCGTCTAGGAGACAAGGTCTTCACTGGGGATCTGTCTCTGGGGCTCATCTAGTTGTCCTGATCTCCGCTGACTTTCAGGGCTGTAGAGGTCCTCTCTAGGTGCTGATCCACCATCTGGACTGGATACGGACTGGATCCAGGTGACTGCAGTGACCATCTGATC
>NW_015635521.1:307126-308627 GCF_001515625.1 Sinocyclocheilus rhinocerous
GACAGCGGCAAGGAACCAAAACTCCATCTGTGACAGAATGGAGAAAAATCCTTGGGAGAAACCAGGCTCAGTCGGGGGGCCAGTTCTCCTCTGGCCAGACGAAACCAGCAGTTCAATTCCAGGCTGCAGCAAAGTCACATTGTGCAGAGGACACAACTGGCTCCTGTGGTCTTGTCCCGGTGGCCGTCTGAGACAAGGTCTTTACTGGGGATCTGTATCTGGGGCTCATCTAGTTGTCCTGGTTTAACCTGCAGGGGGGGTAGGTGAATGTGTGAAGTGCAGATCAGAGCAGATGGAGGGTTGTAGACTGGCCTTTTCAAATCGACAGTAAAACACATTCAGATCATCAGCCAGTTGTTGATTCTCCACAGACTGTGGGGGTGGTGTCTTGAACAAGGTGATGTTCTTGAGACCACTCCATACTGATGCCGGATCGTTGGCTGAAGTAGTAGTTCAGAGTAGGTTTTTTAGCCACTCTGATCTCCTTTGTTAGTCTGTTCCTGGCCTGGTTATACAAGATTTTATTCCCACTTCTGTAAGCATCCTCTTTGGCGTGATGAAGCTGTTTGAGTTTCCTAGTAAACCACGGTTTATCATTATTGAATGATAAGAATGACCTGGTGGGGATGCACATATCCTCACAGAAACTGATATATAAAGTTACAGTCTCTGTGAGCTTATCAAGATCGGTGGCAGCAGCTTCAAAAACACACCAATCAGTGAGGTCGAAACAGGCTTGTAAATACCGCTCTGCTTCATTAGTCTATCTTTTAACAGTCCTTAAAACAGGTTTAGCTGATTTCAGTTTCTGCCTGTTTTGGGACTCCGCTACCTTGTATTCATCTGGCGAATCTCTGCTCCCTTGCAAATAAATCAGATGAACTACAACTCCTCACCTGCACAAACAAGGACTTTTTAAACTCCGCTGCGCTCTGCTTCACGGAAACGCGCTTCATCTAACGGGCTTCCAGCTGTTCAGAGCGGACCGCGTCACCGAGTCGTCGGGAAAAACAAGAGGTGGTGGATTATGTTTTTATATCAATGAAGGCTGGTGTACAGATGTGACAGTTTTAAAGAAGATGTGCTGCCCAAACTTGGAAGCTCTTTATTAACAGTAAGCTTTTTTATTTGCCGCGGGAGTTTTCCTCGTTTATTCTGGTGAGTGCGTACATTCCTCCTGACACGAGTGTGAGTGCGGCGCTAGAACTGTTGGCCGATCAATTTACACACACAGAGCAGCGTTATTTGGACTCTTTCGTTATCATTCTCGGAGATTTTAATAAAGCTAATCTCACCCGTGAACTGCCTAAATATAGACAGCACATTACGTGCCCCACCAGAGACAGCAATATACTGGACCACTGCTACACTGTTTTAAAGGATGCATTCCACTCTGTCCCCCGAGCAGCGCTGGGACTCTCTGATCACTGTTTGGTTCATCTTCTACCAGCCTACAGGCAGAAACTCAAATCTGCTAAGCCTGTAGTAAAAACTGTAAAGA
>NW_015635521.1:308996-309264 GCF_001515625.1 Sinocyclocheilus rhinocerous
TGCCCCACCAGAGACAGCAATATACTGGACCACTGCTACACTGTTTTAAAGGATGCATACCACTCTGTCCCCCGAGCAGAGCTGGGACTCTCTGATCACTGTTTGGTTCATCTTCTACCAGCCTACAGGCCGAAACTCAAATCTGCTAAGCCTGTAGTAAAAACTGTAAAGACATGGACTGTTGAAGCAGAGCAGGATTTACAGGCCTGCTTCGAACTTACTGATTGGATTGTTTTTGAGGCTGCTACTGATCTGGTTGAGCTGATTG
>NW_015635521.1:309987-310554 GCF_001515625.1 Sinocyclocheilus rhinocerous
GCGACGAGTCTGCTTACAGACAAGAGGTTGAGCAGCTGGCTGGCTGGTGCAGTCACAACAACCTGGAGCTGAACACGCTCAAAACTGTAGAGATGATAGTAGACTTCAGGAGAAACCCCACTGCTCTCCCCCCACTCACCATCATGAACAGCACTGTGGCTGCAGTGGAGTCATTCAGATTCCTGGGAACCACCATCCAACAGGACCTGAAGTGGGACACTCACATTGACTTGAGCAGAGGTTGTACTTCCTTCGTCAACTGAAAAAGTTCAACCTGCCACAGGCGCATATGACACAGTTTTACTCAGCTGTTATGTCCTGATCTTTACCTTGTACCTGGATTATCCCTCTAGTCATGCCCCTGTTGGATTACGTTCGCCGTCAACTGACCCTCGCTTGTTTACTGGACTGCTCTTGTTTTGTTTTCTATATACCTGTTTGCCATTGCCTGACCCTCGCCTGTTTTGACCACGCCCTTAATAAAGCTTGCAAATGGATCCGTACGTCTCACGTCTTGTTTGCCCCGTAACAGTTTGCACTTCTCCCCTCAGGCAGACGCTACAGATC
>NW_015635521.1:310777-311348 GCF_001515625.1 Sinocyclocheilus rhinocerous
AAGATCTGTGAAGATGATGTAAGCAAAGTCTTCAGGAGACAGAAGATAAGGAAAGCCAAAGGCCCAGACGGTGTCTCTCCAGCCTGCCTCAAAGCCTGTGCTGTCCAGCTATCATCCATCTTCACATTGATCTTCAACAGATCACTGGAGCTGTGTGAAGTCCCTACATGCTTCAAACGCTCCACCATCATCCCGGTACCCAAGAAACCAAAAGTCGCAGGACTTAATGACTACAGACCTGTTGCTTTAACGTCTGTGGTGATGAAGTCATTTGAGAGACTGGTGTTGGACCCACCTGAAGGACATTACTGGACCCCCTGCAGTTTGCTTACCGAGCAAACAGGTCTGTGGATGATGCAGTCAATATGGGACTGCACTACATCCTGCAACATCTGGACAAACCAGGGACCTATGCAAGGATCTTGTTTGTGGAATTCAGCTCCGCTTTCGACACCATCATCCCGGACACCCTTCAGAATAAACTGACCCAGCTCTCTACCCACCTCCATCTGTCAGTGGATCACCAGCTTCCTGACAGACAGGCAGCAGCTAGTGAGGCTGGGAAAACTCA
>NW_015635521.1:311522-311602 GCF_001515625.1 Sinocyclocheilus rhinocerous
AGAATCCCCCCCCCACTCACCATCATGGACAGCACTGTGGCTGCAGTGGAGTCATTCAGGTTCCTGGGCATCCTGGGCAC